>NC_084534.1:16961970-17176970 GCF_024500275.1 Phycodurus eques
AAAATAAGATGTATGAAAATCCATCTTTAATACCACTTGTCCTTGTTAGGGTCAGCCAATCTCAGCTGACTTTGGGTGAGGCAGCCAGCCAATAGCAGGGCACATATAGATATAATCATTCTGTCTCAAATTCAAACCAATTTGTTAATTTAGGGTTGTCGATGAACCTAATGTTCTTGTTTTTTGGAATGTGGGAGGCATCAGGAGTACCTGGAGAAAACCCACATAAGTACAGATAGAACACAGATAGATAGAGCAAACACCACACAAAAAGGCTGGAGTTGAGATTAGAACACCAAACCTTAGAACTCTGAGGCAGATGTGCTAATCACGGGGCCTCCGTACTGCCTATAAATGAACATGAACTGTTTTTTGTTGTTGTTTTAAAAATAGAATACTTTTTTTTTTTTTTTTTTTTTTTTTATAAATATGTATAGTAGTGTAAGAAAGTACTAAAAAATTGCTCATATATGACCTTAAAGAATGTATATCAACTTTGTATAAGATTGTGTGGTTCAGTGCTTAATGTTGCATTTCAATTTCTTTTCGTGTGGCAGTATCGAGTTGTGGTTCACAAACTGGGCACGGTGATGGAGTTGTGCAGCGCCTTGTCCAGACTCTGTGGAATTCCTCCAGAAAATGTTAGATGTTACACTTTACTCTGAAATTCAAGTGGGCTCGAAACTATTAGATTCATTATTTTGTTTTTGAGCTTAAACAGAAGCTGTCTGCTAATGTTGTGTTGTATGTCTTTTTAGATGGTGGTGGCCGATGTTTATAATCATAGGTTCCATAAAATTTACAGAAGGGACGATGGACTCAATCAAATTGTGGATAAAGATGACATCTTTGTGTAAGTCTTTTTCTTGATCAGACAATTCTTGTGTGTGTACATTATGCTTGACAGCATGCAGATGCTTTTGTCCGCCGCAGGTATGCGGTGCAGGAGGAAGACAGCGAGACGATGAACCTTCCAGTCTATTTCAGGGAGCGACATTCAAAACACGCTGGAAGCTCCTCCAGCACTATGCTGTTTGGCCAGCCTTTACTCATCACTGTGCCTCGGCAAAACCTCATAGCAGACGTTCTTTATGATAAGATCCTTCAGAGGATTGGGTGAGAGGCCACTGATAACGAGAAATGGTGGCCTAGGTGTGTCCGTCACTCAACGGATATGGTCTATCTCCTGTTGCAGGCGCTATGTAAAACACCCACAGAGCGTGGGGAGTGAAAGCAGAGCCTCGGCTTCAGCCACCTTTGCCAGCTACAGTCAAGTTCCTGAATGTTCCACGTCATCCAGTGCCAATGCCAGTCTTGGTGGCTGCAGCAGTCCCCTGTCGGACGGAGCCTCCTGCAGTGCCACCTCCAGTAACGGCAGCAACCACTCAGGGACTTGCACTGAAACCAACGGCATATATGATGGTCAGTGGCTAACTTGGCTCCTGTCACCTTATGGCAATCATCGTTGTAAATGGGAATGGTGGTTGACTATTTCCTAGATTGGCTATGGGGAAAATTAATGGAATAATGGATCATACTACTTATATTAATTTTTAAAAGCAGAAAATAGGGATACATTTGTTGCCTCGATTCAATCGTATTTTGGTGTTAAACCAATTGTAAAAAAGATTATTCCAGAAATTCATTATTTTATTTTATAGTTTATGTATTTGTATTTTATTTATTAGATTTCTAGTTATTATAATATTATTATTATTTTTAAAATTATGTATATTATATATATATATATATATATACACACACACACACACACACACACACATACACGTATTATATAGTGGGTGGTGCTTGCTCAAAGAAACCTCACATCAAACACAGATAACACAGTTTACTGGTTCTTGTTGAGAAATGTGAGCATGTCAAAATGAACACAATCTCGTGACAGCCAGTCCAGCGTGAACACTGTTGAGATGTCATGATAAATGACGTAGATTAGCTAATCCCAGTCTCTGTGTATAGCATTCCAATCAAATAAACAACCAACCATTTGTACCTACGGGAAATTTAAAGTTTTCATTTACCCTACCATGTTTTTGGGATGTGGGAGGAAACTGGAGTACCCGGAGAAAACCCACGCATGCACAGGGAGAACATGCAAACCACACGGGCGAGGGCAGATTTGAACCAAGGTTCTCAGAACTGTGAGACAGATGTGCTAACCAGTCACCCAATGTTCCACCTATTTTTTTTATTTTATCATCCTTAATTAGATTTTTTTTTTTTTAATAAATATAAATGTTCCCAGGGGAGGAGGAGGAGGCCATGGACCACCAGGTGACTCCAGAGCCACAGAACGGCCAGTCCGAAGAGGAGGAAGAGGAGACGTCTGATTTGGAAAACGGGACAAAAGAGGGCGAAACCAAGGCCAGCTCCCTACCGGCCAAGCTCTTTACCTTCAGCGTTGTGAACTCTTATGGGACAGCCAACATCAGCCCTCTGCCTTGTGACGGAAACGTGCTCAAACTTAATCGTCAGTTTTTGTTTTTTTTAGAATTCCACTCATATTTTTTGTATTTTAATAGCAGCTTGTTGTGATTTGACTTGATCTGTGCAGCGCATTCCACTGTGGCTATTGACTGGGACTCTGACTCCAAGATGATGTGTTATGATGAACAGGAAGCAGAGGTTAGAGTTTTTGTAGTTTATTTTGTGTATTTTACCTACGTGTCAACATGATTTATTCTTCAGGCATATGAGAAGCACGAGAGCATGCTCCAGCCCCAGAAAAAGAAAGCCACTGTGGCTCTGAGAGAATGCATTGAGCTCTTCACAACCATGGAGACGCTTGGCGCTCATGATCCATGGTAACGCGCTGCTGTAACCTAATTGTTTTCCTCTCTCCCTTCCACTAACATTTTATATTTCCACTCATTTTGCTTTCAGGTATTGTCCCACGTGCAAGAAACACCAGCGGGCCACTAAAAAGTTTGACCTCTGGTCATTGCCTCGTATCCTGGTTGTTCACCTGAAGCGCTTCTCTTACAACAGATGCTGGAGGGACAAACTGGACACAGTGGTAGATTTTCCTATCAGGTATGCAGGTGGACTCTGTCAATGTTTCTCATTTTTGAGAAAAGGAAATACCCAACAAGTATTACGTTTGGTCCGGCCACTAGATGGCTCTGAACCCAAACTGACATTGTTAATCCGATTATGGTAGTACTTTACAGAAATGACAACAACCCTCCCTGAAAAACAATGAGCCCTTGTCTTTCTTGTCGTCAGCTTTGTGTGCCTAACCTTCAGATGAAGCAACCTTTCAAGTGTGCATGAATCACAATGATAAACGTTTATAAAAAAAAAAAAAAAAAAAAAAAAAGAGAGAAGTTGTGCAGTCCATTTCCTCTTTTGACCTCATAGAGGAACTACACACAGAAAACATTAAAATCCTGCTCCGAAATGCTGACTCATGCTTACTACAGATGGATGTAGTGTTCTGACATTTCACTGTCACGCTGAATAATAATATGTTGTTGTCATGTCGGGGTTTTTTTCACCAGGGATCTAAACATGTCAGAGTTTTTATGTGACCCCAAGGCCGGGCCACACACGTATGACCTCGTTGCTGTGTCCAACCATTATGGAGGAATGGGAGGAGGTCACTGTAAGTCATGCCATTCATTTTGATGTTATTTCTCAACCACTTTTCCACAGTATGGTACCAACTTGGCTAGCTGTGACCAAAACCACAGCTGGTTGCTCCTTGGTTGTGCAGATTTTTCATTGTTCTAAGTAAACACAGGCTAACATTAGCTCTGCAATATTATACTCCACTGTTTCTACTTTGTTGCAGCAATCTTTTTTCTTGCTGTGCTCAGTTGCCTCTGAAATAAAACAGCCACATGATGAGAAGTAAATACAGGCGAGACCCTTGTTCAGCTGTTTTTTTTTTTTTTTTTGATAGCGTGTCTCATTCAGACTATAATGACATTAAAGACCCTGTTCAGTGAATTCAGAAATTTGTTTCTAAATACATAATACAAGTTTGGAGAATATTGCTGAAAACTTGCTATGACTAAGAACTATGTGTTACTGAATTGTGGAGATAAAAGTTAGTTTTTCACCATCTCAGTTTTCCTGATTTTTTTTTAAATTATTATTTTTAAATTGAATAAAATTTTTCTTTGCTGGGGGTGGCTAAAACAGGGCCTAGTGACGCTTTTCCATTATGAGTCCCTTCTCCCCCCACTATGCAAGGTTGTTAACGCTGTGGTGTATCATATTTAGAATACATTTATTTTCACTTTACAGGGACTTTAAGGCTAATTGCACAAGTACGTAATTACATTTTAAATAGTTTTCCTCACTGAGTGGTCAAAAAAGTATAGCCCATCCACATGAGAAGACATTCTGGCTGTCAAACCCATGCCAAAGTAACAAATGTTGATAGTCCCCAACAACAAGGTCCTTTTAGCCAATCAGACGTCTGAAGAAAGTAATTTTTGGAAAAAGCACAACAACAATGATAACTTCAGGAAAAGAGATTTGATTATTTATTTAAAGTAAAGTGGATTATAACCATTCCTTCTGCGGACATGATAGGCTTCAGCTAATTTCTCCCAACCAGCCGTTCAATGTGTTTCCTGTAGTTTTTTTACTGTTGCGTGTGGTTTGCTAGTGAAACGAGTGCTCAGTTACCATAAGCTCACACTGGCCTCTGTCTGACAGACACGGCTTACGGCAAAAATAAGGTGGACGGAAAATGGTATTATTTTGACGACAGCAGTGTGTCGTCGTCGTCGGAGGACCAGATTGTGGTAAGCTTGAATTCTTCCGTGTTCCTCATACAATGCAAAGTCATGAATAGCTTCCGCCTCCATCTGATGCTCTCCAGCCTCGGTGTCAAGTGTCACCGTTTTTGTAACCCTACCCTTGCCGTCCCCTCGCAGACTAAAGCGGCCTACGTGCTGTTCTATCAGCGTAGGGAAGAGGAAGGCCTCACCAAAACGCAGCCCTCCGCCTCGCTTGGAGGAGACCCCGACGCTGCTGACGACCACATGGAATTAAACTGAATTCATGATGGCAAGCAGACACGCAGACGCTGCTTAATTAACAAAGACTATCAAAGTTATCCCCACCAGAACAATACCCACTTTGATTTACGTCTACATTGTCAACCGACCTGAGAGAACAATAAGTAAAGCTAGTTAATTAAGAGGAGAAACATGGTTGCTCTGGATGAACAAAAGCTTGTTGCGCTCCACAAAGCAGTAAGAATATCTTCTAAAAGCCAAATCCGAAGCTCGTCTCAACCAAAGTGTTCCGAGGTATGTATGAAAGTCAGTTTCGATGAGCGTGCTGTAAGATTTCAACTCCACTTTTTACGGACATTACTTAAGCCAAAACGAGCCGCTTGTCCCCCACACACACAACTTCAGTGAGTTGTGATCACGCTACAAAAAGCGGCCTTTAGGATGCAGCTACTGACTTATAAGGAAGCACTTTGACTTCTTCGTGAATACAACATCTACCTGCTTCTGGTGTATGAGCCTGGGCATACATCATACATTTGCTGACCTGTTTTTGCAAATGGCTTGTGATAAAACCTGTACATGAATGCAGCTCTGTATTGAAATGGCTACATTGTTTGTTATCTTTAAAGCACATCGAGTTAGGAGACATAAAATAGTGCTTTATTCAAGAAGATTGATCCTCCTGGTCAGTCTGTATATCACCAGATGGAGGCAGGGCTTGCAGCATCCAGTCAATGATCTTACTCCACTGTCCTAGACTGAATAGATACCCGTTATATCCTACTAGTCTCTATAATAAACAATCTCATTAAGCACAGCTAGTGGATGTTGGATTGTTCTGCTGATTATAAAGCAATTAAGGTTTTAGTAGTGGCGGTTAAATGGCTGGTCGCCATCATGTAAATTGTCTTTTACTGGGCAAACACCACTGCTATCCATACGCCACTGACATGTCATATATGTAATGGTAATTTAACAGCTAAAACGCAGTGATTTTGGTTTTGGGTGACCGAATCCAAAAGGATCCAGCATAACTAAAGAGATGTAAATAATCACACTATTTTAAATAGGTGTAAACATTCTTGTTCTCGTATTTATCATGCTGATATCTACAGGATTTGTTTTTAAATGGAAACTCTTTGAAGTCAAACTACAATAAAGACTGGATGCCTCAATGATATGTTTTTTTGGAATCAATGTGCTCCCCAAAAATTGACACCCAAAAGTGACAGCTCAGTGAGCGTAAGGATTAAGTCCAAAAGTGTTATGCCTTTTCTTTAGCATTTTTGTCATGCCACCACAGAAGGTATACAATGAGGTGCAAATGTGTAATAATTGAACCACAAACTGCAACAAAGCAAAGGGTCGAACTGCTCACTCAGTACAATATGAGCAATGTTGTTATCAATTACGTTACGTTCACAAGCAGATGTTAAATGCAAATAGCATTGCTATGAAAACACCTCCATTTTCTGTCTTCATAATTTGTATGTCAAAGGGTGAATTTTCTTTTCTTTTATGTTAACTTGAGTGGGCTAACTTGTGGTCATGGGTCACAGATTTTTCAGATGTCAAGTTAAGATGTATATGTTAAAATAGGTACTCTAATATGATAAAATAAGTCATTTTGTGTTAAATTACCCATAATTTAATAAAAATATGGATATAAAATACAATTTATATATAATTGTTTTGTTAATTTACATTAAATCTACCAATTATTTCAGAAAAATAAATACAAATACTACATTTTTAATCAACCAATTTTAGAAAAAAATCACGAATGTTCAAATGTTAATTAAAATGTCTGTTCTGTTAGTAAAGGTTTTTATGATAGAACCTGGTAACTTTCTTGTGGGAACATTTGTTTTGAAATTTGAACTTAGTCAGCTGGCGTCACAAAACAGATTTTGTTCAACTGTGGTGATTCACTGTACTCTCATAATAACAGCACTATGTGGTTTATGTTCCAGTGGTTGTGAAATGTTGCAAATGCAGTTTCATTCAAAGATGGTGCAATCTACAATTGTAGGTCTTGTGAAATTGACTAAAAAGGAACTGTAAATGATTGTATGAGCTGATCTTAATTTTAGGAGTTAGACAAGGGCGTGAAGGAAGAAACCAATTTATTTGTTCTTTTGAACTACAGCTGTGCTTTACATGTATTTAATGTAGCTGAAGTGTTCCGTTTCTTTACAGTGCATCAGTTAACCTCCTCACAATTGGCTTGGTTTCAGAGGTCGCCTTCATCGAGTAAAAGAGCAGAAAACAGCATACATGTCGACAAAAAAGCACAGGTGGTCCTGACAGCTTTTCTTTTGTTAGTTTGCTTGGCTCAAGAGCTTCTTGATGTCTCCCTCGATGTCACTTGTGAGGAACCTGCGGCTGTAGCGCTTGAAGGGCACGCCGTCCGACCCGATGAGGAACTTCTCAAAGTTCCAGGACACGTCATTCCTGCACACAGGGCTCCAGATGATACAATTGGGGTCGCCCATGAGGGAGGTGGGGTCGTCGCTGGGGAACGGGAGACTCTCCCGCAGGAACGCAAATAGTGGGTGGGCATCCTTCCCATTCACGTCCACCTTCTCCAGGAGCTGGAACTTGGGCTCAAAGCCATTCCCAGGTCGGACGTACTTCAATGCCGAGAGGATTTCCTCATTCTTGCTGTTCTCCTGCGAAAAACGATCACGCTGGCACATTACGAGGGCAAGATCATCAATATTTCCGTATACAGTATCTACTTTTTGGTGACATTTTTCTGAGCCCCTGTTTATATATGTCTTGCTTAAACCTTTAATTCAAGTATGCAACAACAAAAATCTGGTTAGGTTACTTTCTGGGAAGAGTGTGTTGAGCTTCCTCCTATTCGACTAACAGCAAGTACCAAACAAGGATAATCTAGCAATGATTTACCCACAGTGTCACTGGTCACGGCAGCTTAAGCATTAACTACTAAATAACAATGGCTATTTTGTTTTGAGCTTTGGAAAGCAAATATACATTGTCGTACAATTTCTTCATTCCAACATGTTTGCATTGATTCCTAACCAGAGGGAGATCGTCAGAGGTGCTGAGGGAAATTAGCCAGTTTCACTTAATGTGTGTAAAAATTAATTACAGATATTTTTTTTTCTTTGCCAATGACATAGTGACTGGGAAAACAACTGAATGCTCTTCCATTTGATGGCCAAAGGTACAATTAACCTGTGTACCCACCAATTACCATTCATACAACAGGATAAACCATGGCTTTCTGCTAGTATTTCAGCTTTGTAGTCACTTAAACAGGCCCCGATTTCTTTTGAGAAGAGGAATATTTCAGTATTCTTTTTGTGACATTTTGTTTGGTGGTGTGCCATGAGATTTTTCCAATAGGTGCCTTGGTTCAATAAAGGTTGGGAAACACTGCACTAGTCCACTCTGCGTTCTCTTTTTTACAAAGTGTATTTTAATTTATGTAATACTGTATATATTTTTTCAATCCCTTATGACCAGACATGCATGAAAATTAATATTTCTTAAAATATATTTTGTTTCTAAACCTTAACCTGCATACCCTATACTGATGACAATTCTTTTTTTTTTTTTTTTTTTTTTTACTGTAAGCAACAGTAGCCGAGCCTTTATAACCGGACAAACCTGAAATGCTGCGAATTACCAGTTAAAACCAGAATAATATCAACCAATTTACTCCCATGGAAAATTTTCACATTACCTTTAAATTTCTAAATGCAGTAACAATTACCTAGAAAACTGGCATTCTGTATGTTTACATACGTTACTATTAGTAACTCAAATGTGGAGGAAAAATACTGAACACTACGAAGACAATGAAAAAGAGAAGAAAGGTGGTGAATTTTGTTTTATTTTACTTACCTGGTGGCCGAACTGGTTGCAGGGTACACCCAGGATAACGAGCCCCTTTCCGCTGTAACGCTGGTGGAGCTCGTTCATCTGGGTGTAATCCCTGGTGGTCGTCCCTCAGAGGGACGCGACGTTCTCAATGAGGACCACTTTGCCCTGAAGCGAGGAGAAATTGAAAGTTTCCCCTGTTAACAGCTTGGCAGTGAGCTTGTGGAATCGCGTTGTCATTGTTGAATTGATGAGTGTCGCTTCTGACGAAAGTCTCTGCTCTGCGTAAACGGGTTGACTGTATGCGACCCACTTCCCGAAAGTCTGGAGGAAACCTTGAGGTTTACCAAAGCGCTACCATCACCTGACAAGATAGTTCACCGCCTAGCCAAGACGACCAAAACGTTAAAACAAGTATAGAAGTCCCGTTTCCCCCCGTAAAGACATAGGTGGAATAAAATATTTAAGTCTCTTGTAAACATTGAAGTCACAATACGTTTAATTTATATAACAACACTGGAACGTAATAATAGTTGATAGCCTTCGATGCAATGCGGAGGTACCCTGCTTTGGGATGTGTATGTTTAAATGCACAGTGTGTGCCGATGTAAATAAATGCGAGTCACAATTTTAGGCAACCGCCCAGCCGGGAGGATAATATTGCCAAAGCAAGCTAATCAGTTGCGCTAGAAACCGTCGGTAAATTTCTTTGGTAAAGGTTACTTTGCGAGAGAAACACCAATTTGTCTAGGTAGCACGAGAGACGATATAATTGCTAGGTAGCACGAGAGACGATATAAGCCCTATATATTGAAAACTATGCAATATTTAGTTTATATTTTCGTGAAATCACACATTTTGGTGCGTTTTTGTTAACCATTCTACTGTATAAATGCAGACGGTACCTTGGCGCGACAGCCGTGATAAACATTGGCGCGAATTTGTTGTGTTTGGTCGCGGAGAAAAAGTCGTCTGTCGCTCCAACTCGTAGCAGACAGTGCTTATCAAGGTTGTATTTCATATGATTTCTAAAGCCAATAGCAGAACTTTGTCACAAGTTCGACACCCTCAGATGAGAGCTATGTTACGGGATGCTGCCGTTGACTTGACATTCAGTGCATTTGCCGTGTACTGTAAAGGAGTTGTTTGGAATACAACATGTTAGCTTGTTTGTTGTTAGCCAGGTTTTGTACTGTATGTAGCAAACTTTGTGTCTCTGTCTACTAGATGATGCGGAAAAGACGAGGCTCATCTGTGGATATTGGCGAGAAACAAGCCCCTTCCTCCACTAGTAAGTTAATGCAGTATTCAAGGCTCGTATTAAAAATAAAAAATAAAACAAATCACAGCACACCAAAAAACAAAATGATTACAGGAGATATCAAGACTGAAATAATGATTATTTAGTCTCAGTTTACTCACAAATTTATTTAGCGTGAAATCTGGGCCCATTCAGTTAGCTACAATTGATTTTCTGTTGTATGAATGGCAACAGGTGAATACACAGTTGTTTCTTCTGCCATCCAGTGCATGAGGTTGTAATTGTTCCGGCTGTCAGCTAAATAAAGTACATTCTTACTTGGGATGGTCGAGTACCGATACATGTTATCTGTATCAGGCTGATACTGGCCTTATTTCAAGGTACTAGGTACTCGTGAAGGCTGCCGATAACATCATCGGTACTTCAGCCCCAAAAATCTGATTCCACACAACGCCTGCATGTTCGCTTACAACCGTTAGTGCTAACACTAGCTTGCTAGGTTACATAACATTTTGTTGCCAGCCTTAGCGTATTAAAAGTACATAAACATACCTCAAGCAGGCCTTAGACGAACGTCCTCTCCCGAGCACTGGTTACCACCAACAGACCTTTTTCCCCATGTTGTTCTTATAAACACACGGTGCGATACATTATTGTTGTCGTCGCCATGGTAACGGGTGTATCCAGTCGCGTTTGAGTTGACAAGATGAAGCCCAGTGGTCGTTAAAACGGGATGCAGTGGCGACATGTTTTTTAAAATAACATTATTGGTGGTCAGATATTTACAGTACTACATCAAAAGACGTGACAAAAAAATAAACTAGCGACTAAAAATAAACTAGCTTTTGGATTCAAATATACTGTACACGATGGCGAAGCGGAGTAATGTCTTTTGCGGATCGGATCGGAGAATTATGACATTAAAGCCGATCAGCATAAAATGCTAATTATCGGCCGATACCGATCAGGCCGATCAGATTGGTATAAAGTCTAATTTGAAATCCCAATCTCAGAACTGTGAGGCAGATGTGCTATCCACCTGCTGCCCACAAGAACAAATGTCCATCCATCCATTTTCTGAGCCGCTACTCCTCACTAGGGTCGCGGGCGTGCTGGAGCCTATCCCAGCTGTCATCGGGCAGGAGACGGGGTACACCCCAAACTGGTTGCCAGCCAATCGCAGGGCACATACAAACAAACAACCATTCGCACTCACATTCACACCTACGGGCAATTTAGAGTCTCCAATTAATGCATGTTTTTGGGATGTGGGAGGAAACCGGAGTGCCCGGAGAAAGCCCACGCAGGCACGGGGAGAAATTGCAAACTCCACAGGCTGGGCCGGGGATTGAACCCGGGTCCTCAGAACTGTGAAGCTGAAGCTCTAACCAGTCGTTCACCGCGCCGCCAAGAACAAATATAAAACATAAAAAGAAAGATTTGGTTTTTTGCTTTCTTAAGAAGAAAGGAAAGTTTGTGTTTTGCTTGTTTGTTCCAAAGCGCATAGACATCAAGGACATCAACCTTCTGCCAAGCTACCCTTCTGATTTCGGACCTCGGCCACCTCTCTCCTCACTTGCAGGAAATGACCAAAGATGTCCTTCTCTTTGCTCTCCTCCACTTGGTTGTGGTTCGTGGTGCTATCTGCGGTGTCATCGGTGTCATTTTCTGAGTCACGTATGCCGCGAGTCCTGATGAGATCACTGGGCCCGCCCAGGTTAGCTTTTTCTGCAACAGAGGCCGGCGTCATGGAAACACTGCCAAGATCCTTGCTGACTCGCTGCAGCTGCTCTTGCTGCTTTTGACTTTTAGCCTCCATCTGTTGCTTGCATAGTTGTTTGTATTCTGGTCGATAATCCCTGTCATACTCTTCAGCAGCATCCTGCATCTTTATGAGCGCCTCATCAAATCCGCTGCCTGTCATGGAAGACACACCCACCACCCTCAGGTTGGTGTAGAACTTGTCCAGGACCAGACTCATGGAGCGCATCAGGTTGCTCACATACGACCTTTCCTGGTTCAACGCGTCCTGGAAAGCCTCAAAGTCATTCATCCACTCCATGGCGAAGTTTTCCTGAATGATGTCAGTTTTGTTCATGACTACAATGAAGGGTAGTTTAGTCTTGTAGAGAATACTGCAGGCGTACAACATGTTGGACATGAAGGTAACAGGATTGACGCTGCGAGGCGTGTCCATGACATAGACCACCACACACGGGTAGGATGACGCCAGAGCTTCTGTGATTATGCTGCCTGATGCAGACCACGTGAACACTTCAATCTGACCTGGAGTATCAATAAGGACATAACTATAATTGTTCTGCTGCTTCTCTATGAAATGCATCACCTGACCAAAGCGCGTTGCAAAGAGGTTGAGCGAGGTGACAATGGCGCCATTGGGTCCCAGGCCGTACTGCTTCATCACCTCTTTGTAGTTCACCGTGTCTCGGATGTCAATGCTTGCAGGGAAGGGAATGTTGTGTACAGCAGGGTACAGGTTGATGAGGTACGGAGGGCTTTTAAGAGCGTGAAGATGAGCTGTCAACCTCTGCACGAAGGTCGTTTTTCCAGATCCGGCCATGCCAAGCACGAGCAAACACACAGCTTTTTTACCATTGTCCTTTTCCCCAATGTTCTCCTCAGCGTCTGACAAAATGTCAAGTTTCACCTGTGTCCGCCATTGTTCAGGGCGCCTTCTTGTTTCATCTGAACTCTCCCTTTGTTCCTTTATCTGAAACGTTCCTTTGAGCTTTAATCTTTGCTGATGTCACAGCTGCAACATGTAGCAATGGTAGTTTACCATTGGTAGTTAATGGCAACATAAGATTCCTCTGTTTCACTCGGCAATACAAGCAATTGTATTGCCCATATTCCACTACCATTTTTGTGTATGTATGCCTATTTTGCTTTGTTTGCACACAGAGGCAAAGAAGAGCCGCACCATTGGTCGCCAGTCTGAGGTGTCTGCTCCAGAAGAGCCAGCTGAAAGTGTATTCAGTACGTTTGTGCGAGAGGCAGGCGTCACATTGAGTCACGGCAGCGCCTCCAATGAGATTGGTAAATTTAAAAACGCATCTGGTTGAAATGTAACCCACCATTTATTTGTATGTGCCTCTTTCCCCAGCTGTTGACCAGGTGGTGTTTCAAAAAAGGATCAAGCAAAAGCTACAGAAGAGTCCCAGGTACCCCGGTGTGAGTATCCAGTAATATACACTTCCCTGAAATGAATAAAGCAATAACATTCAGGAAGGCAGGCCTCTGCCAAGGCTGAGTTAAACACTTTGCCACTTGTCAAACAAAAGCCTACATAAACTGTAATTGGCCCAGAACATGCTCCATAGGTCAAATCACCCCCTTAATTCAAATACCTCACAAAATCACAAAATTGACTGCCTCAGTCCCTAGAAATACAATTAAAACTTTTAAAGTAACATTTTAACATTTTGAAAAGAGGTGAATTGCTGTAACTAAAAAAAACAAAAACGTGTATTTACCCTTGAGGAGGAGAAGAGGGAGACAAACCGCTTAAGAATTGCCTTGACTTCAAACATTCCCCCTGCTAACATTATTAGCTGTCATACAAGTGTATTATGATGTTAACCACAGTAAGTCACACTGCATATTGAGCGACGCAGCCGAACCCGACTGAACTGTTGCGTAATGGGTGTCGTAGTTTTCATGTGTCTGCTACTGGTTCTGCTGCGATTCAATATTTTAATCACCGGGGAGCAGCGTTGCAGTGTTGCAAATGTAACAGCCAATCAAAAATTTATGAGATTTCACAAATTAATAAGTTAATAGGTTTTAAACATATACAATATATATACATTGTGTTTTGCAATGATACTCAACTACAGTGGAACCTCGATTTAATGGACTAATAGGGCCGGGGGGGTGGCGTTTGTTACGGCCGATTGTCCGTTATATTGAAGCATTTCTATTTGTGGCCATATGCGCCCCATATTACTGTGCAGTACAACATTTGTTTTGTACTTTTTTGTGGCCTAAAACACCCAGTAGGCCTAAAGTGCAAAGTTACTGTAAATAAATATTCAAAAGCTTGAAATGTGAGAAAAGTTTACAATTTTTTCCAAACTTACCACGGTGGTGTGCTTGACGATGATGTTGTGAGTCACTTTCATGAGCCACGAGGAATTAGTGTGCTTCCCATTTCCAAATTTGTTGCCATAGACGAATGGCTTGACAGAAAAACTGTTACTGTACCAAAAATGACATGTTCCAGACTCTAGAGACTTGTGTGCCTCTTAAACACTGTCACCATGTGCGCTTTCTCTGCGCAGAGCTCTATGTGACATTATGGCCCGGGTACTCCGGTTTCCTCTTACATCCCAAAAACATGCATGGTAGGTTGATTGAAGACTCAAAATTGCTAGTTTTCTTTATATGTGCCCTGCAATTGGCTGGTGACCAATTCATGGTGTACCCGGCCTCTCGTCTGAAGATAACTTGGATAGGCTCCAGCACAGCCGCGACCCTAGTGAGGATAAGTGGTCCAGAAAATGGGTGGATGGATCAATGTGGTTTATCAACCAAATTTTGTGGGAAGAATGTAGGGAACAAGATGCACACAAACACGGCAATAAAGCATCAAGCATGTCATTAAAGACCAATTCCAATGTCATTGCACAGATTGTGCAGGAATTCATCAGTGGACTGGAATCTCATATTGAGGATGCAGACAGATTTAGGAATTGCCTCCTCCCTTGTGTTCCAAGAATGCCTGATGGCGACTTCAGGTGACTGTCAATCAAATTCAACACAAAAGGGTGAATGGTAGCAGCAACGATATGCATTTTTGGAGATGTACTGTATGTAACATGCACATGTTCTTGTGTTGTAGGTGTGTCAGCTCCTTCCAGGAAAGCCTGCTGCGCATGCTGCTTGGCATTGAGATGCTTCAGGTACTACTGGCCCAGTAAAAAAGTGTGCTTCATACATACACCACTAATTTCTGCTTCTCTCCTTTACGTAGACTCTTATCATTAACACGTTGCTTGAGAAACTGCCTGAATATATGCTCAACAGGTCAGACTGCATGTTAAGTACCATGTTATGACTTTCTTCGACTTTATGTACAGTTATTGTAATTGTGATGTCACCTTGTTCTGTCTTCTAGTGCCGACGATGCCGGGCTCAGTATTCCACGCATTATCATCAACCAGCTCAAGTGGCTTGACAGAGTGGTGGAAAGCAAGGTAGTCACATTTCTTTTAACGACGGGCTCAATTCTTTGTTCTGTGGACGCTCTTAATTACGCACTTGCCGATTGCTAAATGCTGAGTGTGTACTTCAGCATTTTTAATGTGTGTGGTTAATGTAGGAGCTGGCGGTCAAGCTCATGGAGCTGCTGTCAGTGGCACCGGTGGATATCCAGCGTGATATCATCAACAGCCTGCCAGAGATACTGGAGGACTCACAGCATAATGATATAGCCAGGGAGCTGAAGTATGTGCAGTAGGCGACTATCAGCTAGAATCAGGTAAAGAGCGAAGTGTTGCTGAAAATCTATACTTCCAAATCTATACTTTCTGTGCAGTTCTTTGCTGAAGGAGAACACTCAGTTGACTGTGGCTATCTTGGATGCCCTCTCAAGTCTGAACCTCAGCTCCTCATTACTGACTGAGGTAGTTAAGCACAATGAAAATCTTTTTTGTTATTGTTATTACTTTTTTGTCATTTGCCATATCTTGCAAATGTTAAAGGGGACATTTTTGCCAAACCAACTTCTTTTAGTATTTGTGTGTATGTAATATTGTCTCTGCATAGCTCGGCAGACCTGGGGGGGACTGAGTCGTAAGCTAATCACTGGAAGCGCATCATCGACGGGGTGGGTGGTTGGGGACCACTGCTGTAAACTGCGCAAATATCAGGATGTCCATGTTGATGTTGTCTCAGGTTCGTGGGGCCGTTATGAACACCTTGGCTGCTGTGCAACTGGAAGATCTGCCTGTGGTGGTCAAATTTATTCTGCATTCCATTTCGACGTCTAATGCATACGAGGTCAGAGCACTGGACTCAGCTAGCACATTTTTTATTAGGGGGTAAAAACTAAAAATGACCTTTTCTAAACGTACTCCCTGGACAAAGCATAGTCTAATGAGATCCAGTGGAAGAGGTGAATCAAAAATTCTGTTCTTAATCGGTAATAATGCTCAGTTTTGTATACCACGTCAAACTACAACCACAATAATTAATGTTTTGTTGAAGTAATACTTTCTGACCATGAAGATAAAAATTAAGCCTTTAAGGAATTTTTACCTCTCTTGTATTAGATCTCATTAGATTGTGAGCTATATAACAGATTAGCCTGAGTGTATATTCATTCATTCATCTTCCGTTCCGCTTATCCTCAGTAGGGTCGTGGGCGTGCTGGAGCCTAGCCCAGCTATCTCCGGGTGAGAGGCGGGGTACACCCTGAACTGGTCGCCAGCCAATCACAGGGGACATATAAACAAACAACCATTCACACTCACATACATACCTATGGGCAATTTAGACTCTTCAGTTAACCTACCCTGCATGTTTTTGGGATGTGGGGCGAAACTGGAGTACCCGGAGAAAACACATGCCGGCACAGGGAGAACATGCAAACTCCACACAGGCAGGGCCGGGATCTGAACCCCGGTCCTCAGAACTGTGAGGCAGATGTACTAACCAGTCTTTACAGAGCCGCCGCCTGAGTGTATAATCATGTAATATTTGTTTGTTGGCAGGTGGTGTGTGGGCTTCGTAAGAAACTAGAACTAGAGCAGTGTGTTCTCCCTCCTGTGATGCAAGCGTCCCAGAACCGCCTAAGCAAAGGATCAGCGGCGTATGACTTACTCACTCACATACATGAATGCATAATGCTGCTAAACCTTAATTGTAAGAAATAGTCTTAAAGTGGCCCAAAAAATGTCATGTAAATTCAACAAAACACAGAGAAATGTTAACAAGCCTGCCAAATTTCAATGAATAAAAATAAAAATATCGCTAAGTATATAAAATCAGGCTTCAAAAACCTCTCATCTCTCAGATGCTATGGGTGTGTCAAATGCATATGCACCAAAACCAAAGAGATCTGTCTGACAACCAAGTTCTCTTCTGACTTTCGGCATCTCCTCACACTCGCATGCCATTTCTCTTATGGTTTTAATTGACTGCTTTGTAAAACAGATGCTGAAAGTACTAGCAGAATCAGAATCATCTTTATTTGCCAAGTATGTTCAAAAAACACACAAGGAATTTTTGTCCTGCTAGTTGGAGCTCCTCTAGTACGACAAGAGACAGTCAATTGACAGAGAACACTTTTGAGACATAAAGACATTGACAAAAAACAGTCACTGAGCAATAATGGGGTTGCTAGTTATCTGGTAATGCCGGTACTTTAAAAAAAAAACAATTGACAATTGTGCAAAAAGATGCAGAGTCCTCTAGCACTTAGAGGACCAAGAGCACTATAGTCGTATAGGAATCAAACCTAGTGAGTGGGTGATACCTTATACGATGTAAAATCAACTTAAAATTGAATAGTTATTGTGGACTATAATCATAAAAATAAGCACACAAGTCAACTTACCCTCGTTGTTGGTGACATATCACAGCCGAACACGGCACCTGACAACAGCGGGACATTAGGAGGAAGCCCAGGTAGGGAGACAGTCGGAACTCCCGCATTCACTAGTATCAAGTTACCTACGAAGCCATGTTGTCTCTGGTGAAAGTTTGCAAAACTATCCGTCGTAAAAGGCGCACTGCACAGTTGGGTGGTGGTGTTGATCTTCAGCTCGCATCTGTGAAGTCAATCCAATGCTTTATTTCCTAATTTTTTGGGAGCTTAAATAACGTCACCGAGCTGTTCTGTAAATTGAGGCATACAGCGAAGACGCATTTTTGGGGTGTAGTCATCGTTAGCTTGCTGTAAATGGGCCTTGTTATGCAAGCTTAGAACAGCTAACTCACAACTGAGCAGCATTGCCAAACGAAACAACCTCACTTTGTCCTTATGTAGTGCTGACGTCAGAGGGCTGTGTTTTAGCCGTGCCCACAAAATCAAGAAATTTTAAACGGTGAAAAAGATGCTTAAGCTATATCTCAACAATTCAGCACTATATTGTTATAAGTCTTTACATATGTTTTCAGCACTTATCCTTCAAACATATTTAATATATTTAGAAACAAAACACATATTTTTGCTTTGTCCCACTCTTTTGTGTGGATCAGGTTCAACTTGACTACAGCAACCACTGGCAGCCAGGATTTCATTACCCTGATTGTGGATGCCATTAAATCAGCTGTGCGGTTCCAGAAGACAATATCTGAGGCGTGGCTCAAGGTGCACAACTGTTGTGTCCCCTCTCTTAGGTTGATTACTGCTTTAAGCAAAAACAACTCTTTCAATGGTACTGCTTGTGTACTGTTTTTCCATAGGCAATAGAGTCTGTGGAAGAAGTGGAGGAGCACAAGGTGAATGTTAGATCAAGTCCACTTCATGAATTATGAAGAAATTTATCAGCTATAGTTTGATTGTAGCTGCCTAAAATCACCAAGAAATTGGGTACACTTGCACAACCTAATGCAAAATTGTGATTTACACTGACAGAGAGGAATTAATTTAACCAAATGTTAAGTTTTGTGATTGTAGTTTCCAGTGGAGTGGAACACCAGTAAAATACTACCACAGTAATAAATATGTTGAATTAATAGTCACTCCAACGGTCCTAAAGAATATTTGTTTTTATTATATAATGAATAGTAATTGAGGAATAAAATGGCTTTGCGAAGATAAATTCAATTTGTAGAAAAGTAATATTTTTATTCTTCATGCATATTCAGGCATACCTTTTCTAATTTCGAAAATCATGATTTTTGAGTTCATTCAAGTTACTGAGTCAACCACACTGTTTTGCATTTTTTATATAGAGATCCATAAGTAATTTGAAAATATCCATCTATTTTCTACCATTTATCCTGTTCAGGGTCACAGGTTAGCTGGAGAACTTTCCCAACTGACTTTGGGTTACAGCAGGGATACACCCTGGACAACCCCAAAATCTACTTTATAAAAAAAAAAAAAAAAAGTAAACATTTATTTGAGCTGGTCCACATTTGAAATTCAACCCAATTTCTCAGAAATGTTTTCTTTACTTTTGAGTAATTGCTGTATGTCAGTATGAATGAAATCCAGTTGCTGCTCCATCAGGTGATAGATCTGCTGGTGCTGTTCATCTTGCACTCCACCAACGCTAATCAGAGTCGGCGGGGTGCCGAGAAGTTGCTGAAAATGAAAGTGAGGACTGGCCTGATCTCTGAGGCGCTGCTCCAGAAGACCTTTAAGGATAACAAGCAGGCAAGTATAGTCACTGACACATGACTCGACAGATTTGTCTTTATTTGACTTGTGCCTTTCATCATTGGTTTAGGTCCTGCGGGGGTATTTCTCCTCCATCCTTGCCCTGGCTCAGAGTTTGTTGCGCTCCCCAGACCCCTGCGTTGTCCCGTTTGCTGGACACATGTATCGGCATTCCTTCACGTCTTTTGATACTTACTGCCAGCAGGTTCGCACGCTGTTATTGTTTAAGTATGCGTTTGTCATCTTTTTTAAAAAAGCGTCTCAGAAAATGGATGGATGGATGGATAATGTATGCCCCATGTCCTCTGTTAAAGGAGGTTGTGGGCTCTTTGGTGACCCACGTGTGCAGTGGTGTCGGCGTCGAGGTAGACATGGCCCTGGAGCTGCTCTGCAGTCTGGTTACTGAACTGCCTGCCGAAATAGGGCCGTATGCTGTTTTTGTCAAGGTCAGGTGAAGGTCCTTTTATCTTTTGTTTGCGAAACAGAAAAACAGAAATATATTTTTAGTTGAAGGAAAAGTACTGTGACGCTTTCTGCCAAGGATAGTACAGTTGACCCCCTCCTCAAACCATCATGGACACTCAACAGACACTTTATTAGGCGCACCAATAATTGGCATCCAAATACAAGTAAAACGATATTTAGTAGTTCTGGAAGTATTTGAGTCTGTGCGTGCGTGTGCATGTGTGTGTGTGTGTGCGCGCGCATTTCTCAGTGCGTTTATCGGTGTGGCGTGTGTATAATATTTTGGTTACTGTTAAGTAATGTACGGTTTCTGTCAAGCAATTATATCAAACAACCACAATATTAGAAACAGATCTCAGGATGGTGCACATTAGTTTTACACACCACTGCAAGCTACAGCTACAATAATAAGCAAACACAAGTTGCCATCTTGACATTGATAATCGAAATTGAGATTACCTTTACTATTATGTTTGACAGTCTCATTCAATTGTGTTAGCTAATGTTATGGCAGTTGATTTTATGTCTGATTTTTTTTATTAACTGAATTTCCTTTATGTCTAAACATTTCGACGGCTCAGTTGTTGATTGCAATATGTCAGAAAATGCCATTCTGGTAATACAGGCTTCTCTTTATCTCGTCACCAAGTTTAGTGATATTTGGCCTTTTGCTGATGAGAATACAGAGATATTTGTCTGTCGACTCATTGTAACTAATTACAATATTTTCTGCAGGGAATTTTGGACTACCTAGACAATCTCACACCTCAGCAAATTCGCAGACTTTTCCATCTGTTGAGCAGACTTGCATTTGGACCACAACAAGGCTCACACATTCAGGTGCATTCCTTAATTGTAGTCATCTTTTTCGGACATTTGTAATGATTCTGTTGAGCTGCATCTGTCATTCATTCACTCACTCCCTTCAGGACGACATGCACATTGTAATCCGCAAACAACTCTCCAGCACTGCGCCCAAGTACAAGCGCATCGGCATAATCGGTGGCGTTATGATCATAGGCAGCATGGGGGCACTCGTGTAAGAGCTTTTCTTCTCAGATTATTGTTGTATTTGTATTCTTTGTCCATTTTATTTCTGTACAATGCTCTTTGCACAACCAGACCTAAAGCCAAAGCTACTCAGAACAGCTCGTTACCACCAGAGACATTCAGACAAGTACGCAAGAAGAAAATCTATGCTTAATTTTATTCGTATTTGCTTTTGTAGTGGTTTATTTAAGTTCTAGTTTGTTAGACCAAATGTATGGCTTTCTTATCTTGTTGCAGTTGTCAGCCCTGTTGGAGTTGGTGCAGTCCAGTAGTGAGACTTCACCTGAAGCTGCAGCTCTGTACTGTGACGAGCTGGCCAATCTGATTCAAACCTCCACTCTGGACCCACAAGTGCAGGTAGGTAGGACTATTAATTCTTATAAAAGAGCAATTATGTGTTGTGTCCTACAGGTTTAGCAGCGCATAGCGTATGATAGTAATCACAATATACTGTACCATGCGAATGGAGTTCTGAGCAGTACTGTTAAAGGATGGCATCAGGGAAGTCTGATGGATTCTTGGTCAGTGCTTTGCCATGACATCCTTATTATTCTGTCCATGATCTCATCTTTGATCTAGGATTTATGTTTTTGTGAAAAAAGAAAAAAAAAAGTAGGGAGTCGAACTGTTTATTTTGATGAATGGATTGAGTCTTTGGTAAATACAATCAGAAGAAAAGAAAAAAATAGAGCACACCTTTCTTCACAACAGCTAAAATGCCATGCAACACATTTCGTTATTTAATATTGTCGATTATGTGCTATTCATCTTCCCCATGCACAGGAGAAGATCAGCAAGAGCGTCTTAGATGTCTTCCAGGGTAACTTTGTGGTGGATCTGGGACCAGAAAGATCAGGGTCAGTGATAGGTAGATGTAACTCATCTTAGCGCCTTTGATAGTCAAGCCTTCTGTATTAATGGTATCCGGTTCGGGTCTCAGGTCCTTCCCCTTCCCGGCCCGTGTCATGTACGATCTGGATGAGGACGAGAGTCAAGGAGGCATTGCCATCAACTTAATGCCTCTGCTGGCCAATGACATGCACAGCAGGGCGGAGCAGCACAGTCGAGACAAGGACAACAAGTCGGTGACCTTAATTTCATCCATCTGGATTCCAGATTTAACTGACAACCGGTGAATTTAACAGTTCTTTTGTCAGCAGGAATTCTCTCTGTTTGTCTCCATTTTTCCGGCTGTTGCGGTTTTGTGAGGAGAAACAGAACCAAGGCGACTTAGAGGAGATTGATGCCTTACTGGGTGAGAAAGAGATTGGAATTTATTCTAAAGCCACCTTATTCTTGATCATTGTGTGGCTGTTAAAAACCTTTAATGAATGCGTTAAAAAATGTGTGTGCATTTGTGTGGGATTTCAGGCTGCCCTCTCATCCTAACTGACATGGATGTTGTAGAAAAAATAGACAGCCTGTCCAAAGTGGAGAGGGAGTTCATTTGCACTCTGCTATTTCACACCATCAACTGGTTCAGAGAGGTAACTGCACATTTGCAAGGAGTACGTGGATAGTTAGTCTTACATTTGATTTCGGGTTACGAGTGAGCTGGAGCCTATCCTGCTCACATTGGGCAGGAGGGTTACACCCTAGACTGGTTGCCAGCCAATCACAGGACACATATAGACAAACAACCATTCACACTCAAATTCAAACCTAAGGACAATTTAGATTCTTCAATTTGCCATGTTGTTGAATGGATGTTTTTGGAATGTGGGAGGATTCCGGAGTATCTGGCGAAAACCCACCCAATGGTCATATTAAGTGAATGAGAGGTCTTAAACTGAATCAAAATGGCATTTAAAGAAGTTTTACAGACCCTGTAAAGTGTATTTCAACATTTGTTTCTAAACACACTATACATGTTTGACAATAATTGGTGAAAATGTTTAAAGACTGGGAATTACAGGATGTATTACTCAATTGTAGCCATACAGTGTTTCAGTTTTCAAAATTTTTGGTGTTCAATTGTACAGCTTTCACCATAAAGGCTGATGTGTATTTGCAATTGTAGCCATACAGTGTTTCAGTTTTCAAAATTTTTGGTGTTCAATTGTACAGCTTTCACCATAAAGGCTGATGTGTATTTGCAGGTGGTAAATGCCTTTTGCAAGATCAAGGACAAAGAGATGAAGATGAAAGTGATGACCCGTCTGCAGAACATCACCTACCTTCACAGCCTGTTGGAGAAGGCTTTGGCCGGTGGGCATCACATGCACAGTAACAACTCTCATTACTAGCCTCAGTGAGTTTTAAAATTGCACTCTTTGTTCCAGGAACTCCTGGATATGTTCCACCTGTTGCTAACTTTGATGGAGAGACCACAGATGTGATTGTACCTAGCACTACCGCTCCTGTGAATAAGACAAAGAAAGGTAAGTACACAGCACTGGTGATATTTTATACTACTAATCTATTTATTATAAAACCCAATGATCTTAAGAGAAAAGGCACTGTGAGGATGTCGTTTTTAATATGCTTCCAAGATGGCTCTGGAAAGAAGAGGAAGGCGCCTGGGAAGAATTCCTCAGAAGGCAGCTCTCAGATGGAGGACAAGATAGAAGAGGAAATGCAGCAGGTGAACAATAAATTGCTCCAGTTTTTATTCTAATGACCATGGCGTGAAAGTTAAGTCAATCAGCCAAGAGTGAACTTCAGAATCACTAATGTTGCAAAAATCTCAAATTTGAAGTTAACAAATTTCTACTTTGGCTTAGATGGTCACAGAAAACAAAATCAACCCCCCCCCCCAAAAAAACAAAAAAAGGATTTTCACCTTGTGAAAACTTGGATGGTAAAAGACTAAGTAGTTGCCAATGAGCCTGTACATATTCTAAAAGGAGCCAGAGAAGGAGAAAGAGAAGGAGGCTCGGCAAGGAGTCAACCTGGCATCCTACAGGCCATTTTTCAGGGAGCTCGACTTGGAGATGCTCAGTGTGCTGCAGTGTGGCTTGAAGGCCCGCTCAACGCTGGACTCTGAACTAAACACCAAGGTAAGACACGGAGACCTTTCCAGCGGGACCCCTTATCTAAATTTCAAAACAAAATGCACCTAAATACAATACATATTGTGTCTTTTAAATCTGCTTGAGGAGCGACAGGAAGTTCTTTTAGGTCCGGCAGAGCTAGTTTACCTGCTGGAAGATATGCTTCGCAAACTGGAGTTTCGTCTGACAGCTGCTCCTGCCAAGAGAGTGCCATTCCTCAAGGTTCACAACTCACAAAACAACAGAACACAAATATACTCCATAGGCCACAGCAATACGTACACGTGGCCAACCTAATCAGATCCAGTCAAAGAGAATACACCACTGTACTGTACACCTTTTTTTACTCACCCTGATCACTGGAGGAATCAATTTGTTTATTATTGTGGGTGTAGTCTGTTGGTGGAATCCCTCTCAATTCTAAACAACTAAACCTCTGCGAGAAGCGTGGTACACCCTAGACAGGTCACCAGTCACATTTAGACAAACATTCACATTCACACCTGTAGACAATTTTGAGTATTTAATTAACCTTATATGAATGTTTTTTAAATGTGGTGGGGAGCCGAAGTACTCTGCGAAAACTCATGCAAGCCCGGGGAGAACATGCAAACTCCACAGATTGGAACCCCAAACCTCAGAACTTTGAGGCAGACGTGCTACCCACTAGGTCACCATTCTACCACGATAAAGCACAATAGTAGTTGTCATTATTTTAAAATCTAAAAATGTCATCATACTAAAACTCATTAGAAAAGTTCTACCTAATGATGTGGTTACTGAAGTTGTGTTGATGGCAGTTAGGTATATAGACTAATTAGACCTTTATATGCAAAGCCAAACTTTACTGTATTCATTGTCGTACGGTGACAGGCAAGGGCTGACAAGACCATGGGCTTCTCCCACCTACAACAAAAGAGCCCCAAGGATGTGGCTTCATTCTGCATCCAGATGTTGCCTGCCCTCTGCTCACACTTGGAGAGCTGTCACAACCATTTTCAGGTAGAAAAGAAGACACTGGGATTAAAAAGAGAGTGTTATTTCAGCAGTTGTCTGCTCTTTTGTGTCTGTAGTCATTGCTCTCTGACAACGACGGTATTGTGGATGGGCCGGGCACAGATGCTCAGGAGCACCAGATAATATCTTTTTGCTATCAGCTTCTCCTGCAGTTGTTCAACTCCATTTTAAGATGGTGAGCAAAAGAACACTACCTCACATCAGGCATCAGTGTTTTTGTACCCAGAAGCAGCTAAGATCAGTCTGTCTGTACATGTGTGTTTGGGTGGTCATTGAAATGATTGACAGGTCTGGATTCAGCCAGCCCTGCCATCGGAGTTTACTGAAGAAAGGTTTGGGAGTCTTTGCAGGACGACTGAAAGACGGAGGAGATGAGCTGAACCTGGAGCTTCTTGTTAAGTGAGTAAGAAGGCTGAAAAATAAGAAATGAAACCGTTAGTACTATTACTCACACTTTCTGGGGGGGAAAAAACCCAACACAATATTTGAGTCATTCCTCAGATTAACTGTTGATAAAGTCACACGCAAACCACACTCACTGGCCACAACATTAGCGATACCTGCACAATACAAGAGCTTTATTAGAAATTTTACCTTTACAAAGATGATAATGATCACCTTTGATTGACACTGTTAACAGCACAGTAGTTATTATTGGAGTGTGGTTTGTAGAAGTGCACTGAATACTGCTGAAAACCTTACTGACATGTAGCCAAATGTGGTTTAAGATTCATTTAATTGTGCAGGTGTACCTAATGTTGAGGACAATAGCTTGCCTCATTCAGGAATTGTTCTTAAGAACCCCATTTACACACTCTTTAACAAGACTTTCACCATTTAAGAAAACGCCACATAATACCTGGGTTTTTACCAAAGTCGTAATTGAGCAAGATAATTGTTTATTACATTTTCTGTCATTTTACAATATTATATTTAGGGCTGCAACGATACTCAGGTATTTCGAATACCTTGAGTAAAAAAGATTCCTTGAGGAATTTTCTATGCTTCTGGGAACATTTATTGCAAAGCTGAAGGGACGACCCTGGATAAGCGGAAGAAAATGGATGGATGGATGGATGGATGGATGGATAAGGTGAAAAACATGGCAATGGTGGTCAGAGTACTTATGAGTAAAATGGGTCATGTGCTCAATCAGAGGAAGGTTTTGGTGACGTCGAATGAAGTAAATATTTGTTTCTTCTAGAGGTGTATTCATTTTGGTTTGAACACTTCCAAAACTTCTAGTAGTATAAATAACATTTGTCTTATTCCTAGCCATCTTGTTAAGCTCATAATGCAAAGACAAGAACCTACTGAAATATGTAGCATGCTAAAATGCGAGCTGCTAAGCGAAGTTGCACAGTTTGTTACTGCCTCATGGTTTTGATACAAGAAATGTGTACATTTATTTATATTTGTTTTGAAATTGCCCTGCTGAAAATGTTCCTTGACAATAAAATGCAGTTTCACATTTTTAAGAAATACAAAATTTATAATATAAAAAGGAAACAGGCGGCACGGTGGAGGACTGGTTAGAGCGTCAGCCTCACAGTTTTGAGGACCGGGGTACAATTCCCGGCCCCGCCTGTGTGGAGTTTGCATGTTCTCCCCGTGCCTGCATGGGTTTTCTCCGGGCAGTCCGGTTTCCTCCCACATCCCAAAAACATGCATGAATTGGAGACACTAAATTGGCCGTAGGTGTGAATGTGAGTGCGAATGGTTGTTTGTTTGCATGTGCCCTGCGATTGGCTGGCAACCAGTTCAGGGTGTACCCCGCCTCCTGCCCGATGATAGCTGGGATGGGCTCCAGCACGCCCGCGACCCTGGTAAGGAGAAGCGGCTCAGAAAATGGATGGATGGAAAAAGGAAACAAATTGGTTGTTGTGTGTGAAATGTCTTATTTTCTCTTTTGTATTGATTATTGGTCTTTAATCAAGCCAAAATATAGTTTATCTGCATACTCAATTATTTGATAGAATACTAAATAATATATAATTTTTAAATGTTCAATAGCTAAAACCCTAATTATATTACAGGGTTTAACATACCATTATATTGTGAAGAGCAGTGCTGTCAATGTAAATTCTAACAAGAACGAGGCAGCAATAATCATGCCCTTCACTTGGTGTCACTCCTACTAACATACAATGCAAATGGTTTCTTTAGAACCTTTCTAAGAACATTTATGTAAAGCCTTACTAGCATCTTTGTGAGCCGTACCCAGTGGTGTAGTCATACAATGATATTTTATTGACATTAGGCTACTTACATATTGAAACAAACTTTGTGTTTTTGTTCTTAGACACAGCTTTAAATACCTGCTGAACTTCCGCAGCACCATTCCGAATCTCAGCTCAGCTCTGTATCTCTCTCAGCTGTTGACCACTGTGTCAGAGAAAGGAGGCAACGCTCCTGCTTATAGGGAGCAGACTGGTCAGTCTTACACCTGTTTAGCAATTACATTGCCTCCTCTACTATCAAGTGGACATCCGTGATGTTTGTTTTGTCCACTTAGCTTCTCTTGCACGGAGCTTCCTGAGCCAGTCGTGGGTGACAGTCAGTGGTGAGAAGCAACGAGGGACCAAATTCAATGAAGCACTTCATGCTGTCCTTAGGTATGTCAATTTAACATTATCAAAGACACCTCACAATGGGATTACTGTAATTTGTCATGCATAATATGCTCTAGAGTAGAATACGTACCCCCAAAATCGACCCCAAATATCAAGCAAACTCTTCTGTATAATACGCAACATCAATTTGCTGCTGTCCAGGCTCAAAACATGAAGTATTATCTGGATTTTATTAGGCTTCTGAAATAAATGTTCTGATCTGTGTGCATGTGCATCCGCACAGTGTCTCAGTGAATCATATATCTTATTTTTGCGACCATAAGGCGCACCGTATTAAAAGGCGCAGTCTCAGTTACGGGGTCTATTTCTGTATTTGACATACATAAGGCACACCGTATTATTGGGCGCAGGCATGGTAAAACATACGGTAAGTTAAAACATACGGTAGAATGCATGCACGCTAAAACAAAGTTTTTAAAAAGGCAGCGGGAGCAAAACTGTTCTGTATCCGAAATGAACAGCTGGGCAAGTTCTCAATCAAACACGCCAGGTTTGAGTCAGTCTCGTTGCCGTGCGAAAGCTCAAACAAGCATACACAATCCATTCACAAATTGTGGCGTAACTCGCCCGGCGCTGCCTCCTTAGTAAAGCTGTGTTCGCCATCTGTCATCCATGGCTCCCACGCCGCTCACTTCACTGAATGCCCTGTTTACACGGATGTCCAGCGGTTCGTCAAGCCTCCCGGAATGATGGCAAGCCCCGAGTTATTGCACTCAGTCGAATGGTGATTGTAGAGACGCTTATTCCGGCTGTTCTTTGCTCATTAATCCATAATCCACCTCGCCTTGTTACCGTGTTTTTATTTTTATTTTTTTCCCGCGGAAACTCAGCTTCGTTTTCTTGACTTTCCTGCTTCCTCCACTTGCGAACCATGGATTTGTTGATCTTGAATTCTCTCGCGGCTGCTTGATTCCCATGTTCCTCCGTGTAACTGATAGCTTGCAGTTTAAACTGTGCTTCGTAATCGTGTCTCTTGGTAGGTGACATTTTCGGGCGTCCTTAACCAAAACGATGTTGTTTTGCACAATGCACACTCTGGAAATGCTCCCAGTCAGTCAAGCGGTTTAAAAAAATAAATAATAAAATTAAAAAACACCCTGCCGCGATATCCCTACTGGGGACGCGGCTTTAGCGTCGGTGTTCACGCAACCTTCCCCTGTCCTCAGCCAGGTCCGCTTTTCCTCTCTGTAAGCAGCGTGTTGGCAGGAAATGCTAAAAAAATATATATATATATATATATATATATATATATATATATATCTCTCAAGCGGAGCGCTCATCATACAACAACATTTATAGATGTTGGAACTCCGTGCACACATTATAAGGCGCCCCCGTCCATTTTGGAGAAAATTTAAGACTTTTAAGTGCACCTTATGGTCGTGAAAATACGGTAATTCATTTTCCTTATACCTATGTATAATACCCTCTATCGACTTATGAGAAATTTTGGGGGGAAAGATGTTTTATACACGAGAAATTACGGTAAGTGCATCTATACACCACTACAAATTACAACAATAGTTACATTTTTAAATCAAAACTCACAGAACTGATAATTAAATGATACATTTGCAGAATTGGCTTCTGATTTTCACTTGGAAAAATAGAAATGTAAACAGAAGCCAGTATAGACCAATGTTTTTCCGTCCACAGCATTTACCTGGAGCATGTGGAGGATGTTCTGAAGGCGGTTGAGGAAATAGCTAATGAAGGCTTCCCTCAGATCATTGACGCAAAGAAAGACGAGAGCTCTGGCTCTTGGCCGACCCTCAGCAGGTAAATACATCATTGTCGTCATCACACCAATTCCTCTGTGATCTGTGTGAGGTTGCATTCAACTCTCTTCCCAAAGGCAGACGTTCCTGGTCTTCTATAAAGTTTTGATGGCAGTGCTGGAAAAATCAGTGCGGAAGATTCCATCAGGCAAAATCAGTGACAACAGCGAGGTCTACCACCAGATGTCACAATAAACAACATCCCCTTATACAGTCACAAGCCACATTAGGCACACCTAATGAGTTGCACCTAACATTCTGCCTTTACAAAAATACAATCACAATTATAACCTTACAGGGAAATTGATCAAAAAAGAACATTATAATATTTGTAAAGGCAGATTTTTTTTACACAGCTCTTGTATTGGATCTCCCTAGACTGTGCAGATGTACCTAATCAAGTGGCCAGTGAGTGTATGATTGGTATTAACTTCGTTTACTTAATGAATGATCATCATTCCCACATATCCATGCCCTCTTCAGGCTCAGGGTGAGAAGCTGCTGACATGGAACCTGGCAGTCCGGGACTTTCATATCCTGGTCAACCTAGTAAAGGTGTGTCATCTGTTTGTCTTCTGCTGGCTCAAGTCCATTTATTACTTTTATTCCACCTCATCCTTTGCTAGTTCACTCATTCACCTTTTTTGGCCTCTAACCTTGTCACACAGGTGTTTGACTCAAGGCCTGTCCTTAATGTGTGCCTTAAGGTGAGCTTGATCCTCATGCTGAGTTGTATTTGGGTGTTCTGAAGGAGACTTTGAATGAATAAACCACTTTTTCTTCATGGGTAGTACGGGCGTCTTTTCTTGGAGTCTTTCCTGAAGTTGGGGATGCCGCTGCTCGATTACAGTTTCAAAAGGCACAAGGTGCGTATGAGATGTCTGTTTCAGGCAGTAAGTGTTCTTAATATGTGCCTTTTTAATAAAAATATAATTGAATGGAGCGCCACAACATAAAGTAGGAGAACATTAAAAAAAAGAAAAAAGTGTTAAATTAGGTATTGCCAGTGTGGTGATTGAGTCTTGTGTTGTCTCCTTAGGAGGACGTCCAGAGCCTGTTGAAGACCTTTCAGCTCAGCACCCGGCAGCTCCATCACATGTGTGGACACTCCAAGGTCGCTGCCTTAAGTACAGTATATTGTAGTATTATACCAAGTATTGAGCCAAGGTATTTGGCCAGCCAATCGCAGGGCACACATAAACAAACAACCATTCGCACTCACTTTCACACCTACGGGCAATTTAGAGTCTTCAATTAACCTACCATGCATGTTTTTGGAATGTGGGAGGAAACCAGAGTGCCTGGAGAAAACCCACGCAGGCACGGGGAGAACATGCAAACTCCACACAGGCGGGGCCGGGGATTGAACCCCGGACCTCAGAACTGTGAGGCTGACGCTCTAACCAGTCCTCCACCGTGCCCCCAGCCCAAATTATGTACAAATAAATAAATACTTGAAATTGTTTAAATTATGGGCCCTAAATCTATAATCTATGAAAGTTTAACTTTTTGAATGGAAATAAATTAACCTTTCCATGATATTAAATGTTTTTGGAAAGGTAGTGAAGGATCAGCTTGCAAGAAAACGACAAACACATATTTTACCCAAGGCACTCAATATATTAGAACTACAGTCATATAAAAACAACAATAATAATTGTAACAATAATAACTAAAACTGGCAGTTCTCTAATGAGTTGACTAATGTCCTAAATAATTGTGAAAAGGACACTTCTCATCACTATTACCCTTGTTCCATTGAAGTGCTTTTATGTGCATTTATGTATCGCCGCTGGCTTTCTGTGTGCAATACGATATTGTCACTCAACGAGGAGGAAATTTGTTCGGACCGTTCGCGTTTCCTTGTTTATCCAAGGCTTCATGCAGTTATTCTTTCAAATCCCATCGATAATCTGATTTAGGATATATTTTTCTGTGCTTCTGCATGTACAAATGTGATGTAAACTGATCGATTAGCACACAGTGCCAGACAGTACAGTATATTTGAAACAAATAATGACCAGAATTTACCCAGAATGGTATATTCCACGATGCTCAGATTCACCAGGACACAAATTTGACCAACCACGTGCCGGCCGTGAAGAAGAGTCTCGAGCTGTTTGTCTACAGAGTGAAGGCCATGCTCACGCTGAACAACTGTCAGGAGGCCTTTTGGATGGGCAACCTCAAGAATCGCAACCTGAAGGTATGACATAATCTGAGTTGCATTGACTTGGTGGACTGATCTAATAACGTGCATCTCATAATGAAACAATAATGTGCACCTGTATGCCGCAGGGTGAAGAGATACTTTCTCAAAGGTCACAAGAAAGTGAGGAGGAAGACGAAGAACAACTGGCTCCGCAGGGCCAATTCGAGGAAGAGGTATTTACCACTTTCAGCATAGAGATGAGTTGAAGTGATTTTTTTATTTTTTTGTGTGGGGGTTTTCTAATCAGAAATTACACAAAAAAGACTTAGTGGTTGTTTTTAAGAGATGTAACATACATTTGTTTTTTTAATTAGTTTATTTTTTATTTTTACAATAAAATTACTTTTTGAATTATGAATTCCATTGCTCAATAAAACAATATCCATTTTGTCAAACATGCCAGTAATGTACTGTATAGTGACAGTCGGAAAAGTTAAACGCTCTTCCACTAGATGGCAGAAGGTACGATAATTAACCTGTATATTGACTATATTGACTAATACTGTACTCATTTGTTTAGTCAGTGAGATTTTGCCCATGTAAAGTATGTGCCTTTGCTTAATAAAGGTTGTGAAACACTCCTCGGGATTATGCTAAAAGGTATCGGGATGCTTGAATGCAATATGTCAGGGATATTAATAATTTTCAAATTAAAAAATACTAAATGAAAAAGGATAATACTTTTTAATATCTAGAATTACATTTTTCACGTTTTCTTTTTGCTACTTTGTGTCATTTCCAACCAGAAGAATCTCCTTCAACAAATAAAAAAAAAAAAAAAAGACTAAATCAGACTTTGGCCCGATTATGAATAAATTTGGTCTTAATTACAATTTTGACAACCTCGGATAAGCGTAAGAAAATGAATGAATGACAAAATGTTTGACATTTTTTGCTAAGGAGTTTAAGACTGATCAAAGATCCAGCATTGTTTCATCCACACATGTTCAAATGTTAGAAATTTCCAAAGCTGTTTTGGTGGAATACTTTATTGTGGTCTACAACCATGCATTTATAATTTCTTGGCTTGCTGATCAGTTTTCAGTTCCAGCACAAAATATTGGCACTAATTAAACATCCCGATTGTGCTTTATTACACTACATCAGCGTTAAGCTAGCAAGTGAATGGTATTTTGTCAGGTCCGAGAACCAGTAATCTGCCGTTTTTAATGATTTGCATGAACGCTGCGTTAAGTTAAAATAGGTTCACAATGTCAGTTGTGTGCTTTTCCTTAGGAGCAAGACAGCGACGCTGAGACAAAAAGGAAGAGCAACAGAGAGGAGAGTGGGGATGATGGTCAAACAGATGATTCTGAAATATACTGATACCTCAACAAAACTATTCAACACATTTTACAACAAAAAACTGCACGACTGACTCGCATACACGCAAACAAAAGTCCATCCATACATTTTTTTGTGCCACTTATTAGAGTTGTGGGTGAGATGCAGCCTATCCCAGGGTGACACCAGCCAATGTGGTGGTCACCAGCCAATCGCAGTCACATTCGCACTATGCACAATTTAGTCTGAAATGCTTGTTTATAGAATGCGGGAGCACGCTGAAGTAATGAAAAAGCCCACGCAAACAAGGAGAGAACATGCAAGCTCCACACAGGAAGGCCACAGCCTATATTTGAAGCCCGAAGCGCAGAACTGTGAGACAGATGTGCTAACCACGAGGCTATATCACCATGTTGTCCAAAGCAATTGTTCACGTCAGTAATGGAAAGTGCATTCATATTTATAGTTTACAGTAAAAACTCTTTGAGATAAATTCAAGATACTGTTGACAATGTCAGTTTTATAATTTTGTTCAAGTTTTTTTTTAAGTTTTTGCCCAAATAAAATGTTTCTCTTGTGATTTATTGTGACCACACATCTTTATAAACAGACATAAATTACAGCAGCTGAATTTTGATATTGAAACCTATTGTGATGTTTGCTCACTAACAAAACAAAAAACTGTTGAGCCTGCAGGATACATAATACAGACTGACTTAACACAGATCCTTGTAAATCCTATAAATAGGGTGCACGCTGTTTAGTGAAGTGTACGTGAAGGCGAAACATTTGTGACATTTTTTTTCTCGAAAATTTGACCAAAGTTAAATGTGCAAGTATTTACGAGTTAAAAACAATTTACCACCAGTATTGTGAAAGCAGCGATTAAAAAGCTGCAAAAAATAAATCGCCATTTCGTTTTTTGATGATACGTCATATGACAACACGTGATAATTACTTACGTTTCAAACGTAACTTTTAATGAAATCCCATACTTGACCTCTGCGAGGCTTAATGCACCTTAAAAAAAAGCATACGTTTGAACCTGTCATGAATTCAACTTCATGAAACAAACGTCTCGCCAGCACAAAAAGGTGAAAGCATACGTTTGAACCTGTCATTAATTCAACTTCATGAAACAACTTCACATCATTTCGACAGCAGAAGAACGCGAGTGGAGAAGAGAGCGCAGATGCCAGTTCCCATGCGATTGAGCGCCATCGTCGGTCGGGGTGGGACTGTACCACTACACTATCACGGGGTAGCTTTTGTTAAATATGTATACATATGTCTCCAAATGGAGTTTATATGAGAACAAAAAAATCTTCCTAGGTTGATTCCAAAAAATTGCGACTAACGACGTTCGCCTTTGAATAATAACTGATCTCATCCTTTAAGAAAAACTGATGCCCACCCTCTCTGTTGAGGTAGGTGGTCTATCCAGGAAGCTTAGCCAACTGTTCGGGGAAACCACCGTAAACAAAGTATCGTTTCTGATCCACCGGACGGTATTTGCAAACCGGCAACCAAATTTAACACCTCTTCTTCTTCATGCTCGCCCTTTTAATTGTCGTATGAACCTGCTGGGCTGCATACGCCGTGTCGAAACCGGAAGAGGACATTGGTGTCTTGACAGATTTCACCCAAACAAGCTGCAGTCAACCACCGGCGCCGCTTTTCCGAAAACATGTCTGAGTTCCTTCTTCTGCTCCTCATCGTCGTCGTCCTGCTGTGCTTGCTGGTGACCCTGGGGGGCTACCTGATCTACTCGGGCCTCCTGGTGGACGTGGACGTCAAGACGGGACCACCCCCGATTAGAAACGTGACCGTTGCTTATAAGTTCAAAGAGGGAGCCTACAAGGACTGCGGGGAAGCCTTCACCGAGACGTGCAGCATTGGACCCAAGCAGAGGACCATCGCCATCTTCTATGACGACCCCGAGCAGGTAGGCGTGCGTGTGTGATGACATAACACAACAGCACTTTTGTTTCATAATAAAAGTAGTGTTGGCAGGGGTTTTCCTGGCACAGACACAGAGGTGGTACCATCTCTCCCCCCCAACCTCCCACTGGCACAAGCAACCACTTTTTTTTCTATTTATTTACAGTGAATTACAATGGCTTACGTACCAATGGCCTTATTCAACTATTAATTTAACTTATTTATCCAGGTAAAGCCTTTGACAACAGATTCTCAGTTGTAATGCTGACCTGGAAGCGAAATAAAAGCGAACACAACTACATTGCAACGCCCTTGGTTGTGGAGGCTGACACGGTCACTGATGCACTTCAGTCGCTTTATTCCAATGAGTGGTAACACAACGCACATTCGTACAAGAGCTGCTTTCGACTACAACTCAGCTCCAAGCACTCCAAACACACAATCCCTGACTTGAGCCAACGGTGAAGCTTAAATGTCCTTTGGGCCTGCGCTTTCTTCTCTTTCTTCTGTTAGTTCAGCTATATTACACTGTACAATAAACTGTAGAATGTGATGTACATATTTACATCATATATTACATTGCATTTGCTGAATAAAAGGTTCATAACAGGCTAAAAACGTGTGCAATGATCATGTACAGTATGCCGCTAACTTTCTAAACAAAGATTAAGATGAATGAAGTGAGTTGTATTTGTCCAGTCGTAAGGGGCAGAAAATGAAAAGAAGATCGACAAAAAGTACCGCAAACTTATTGAACGACGGGGTTAATACAACTGCTGGAACGGAGAGTGCGGGTGGTGGTATGCATGGTGAGCAGAGAGTGAAGATTGGGTGGGGTCTTTTCAATGAATTCTAGATGAACATGGACCAGTGAGTTTGTGTGCGTGTTTGACGAGAGGGCCAATAAACCAGGGAGTACAGGTCACAGTAGCCCCTGTGACAAAGTGGATGGCAGCGTGATATATGCTGTCTAGTTTGTAAAGGATTGTTTTTGAAGCTGTCTGTATAAAATGGTAATTGATTATTGAGTAATTGATACTATGGCTACATCTACTGAATAGTTTTAGAATAGATTATCGATTATCCCATCAAGTAATCCATTAAAAATGTGATTTGCATTATTATCTCATTCACTGCAATTTTTTGTGTTTGTATTTTTATTTTTTATTTTTGTATTTGTATTCGTCAACTGGAATCTAAGCGTTTACTGCCCCCGACAACTATATAGGTTTTCAACTGTTAGGCGTGGAAGAGGATCCCTCCCAGCTTGTCTGTTTTGTTCAAGCTTCTACATAACTAATAATGATAAGGGGGTGAATCGCAGCTAGTCACGTTGATTATGACGGAGAGAAATGCCAACTTGTTTGAAGTTGGACAAGTTTAAGCACCTGACACTCAGAGTATGTATATGTATGATATAAACCGCCATTGTCTCTCACTAACCTACGCTAAAACAGCAGCAAAGTCACATTTACTGTAAATTTTTGCATGACAAATACTACTAAGTAATTTAACACATTCACTGCCATTGACGGCTTTAGAAGTCAAATATCCATGTTAACTGGGAAGGCTGGCATTCACTGCCAGCCTTCCCAGTTAACATGGATCACGACGTATTCTTATACTGTTGCCCAAACTAAATGTTGTTCGCAACCTTGAAATGTCATTCAATAAATGTACAGAAAAAACTTGTAGGCCATACATGAAAAACAAATAAATACAAATAATCAATCAATCAATCAAACGAAAAACACTGAAGTGAGGCTGTAACTGAGCGTACATTCTGGTGCCATATGACGACATATTGTTATGCCGCTGCCCAAACTAGTTTGTAAAACGCAAAATCACGTTTTTCAGGACATCGTAAACCAAGCATCCCCTGTATTCCCCCTTTTTGTATTTTAAAAGTCCCATATTTTGGCTATTTAAACCTCCATAGAGTGACTCTCTAACATGAACTTAGTATAATAGTGTCAATTTCATTAAAAAAAACACATTGGTTTTGTCATACGACTGTCCAGAAAAGGTCCCTCCTACAGCTACTTCTGTTTGACACAGTTTTGTATCCGCTTTGTCCATATTTGGCGAACACTGCTCCCTTTCCTCTGATTGGTTGGCTCCGTGTAGAAGACTCACTTGTGAGAGCATAAGCGTTTGTTATGTTGACAGCGCTGGCTCTGGAGCGGAGAGGTAGGCAGAGATCTTCGCTAGTGACATAGATAAGCTCAAGCAATTCGAATGACCCGATTTCAGGCCTCTCGGCAGAAAAACATCTGGAATTTAGGAATGTGTGGATGTTTTTAATTCATATTTCACATGTTTACTGAGGCACCATAAAGCCAATATAACATCCCAAATACTAGAAAAAGTTGGTTTGGTAAAATATGGCACTGGTGTGCTCAGCAGCAAATTTTGCTTCAAAAGTCACCCGATGGGACTTTAGGTAATTTGCATATAGTGCAGTGCTGAACTCTTTTCATTGAAATTAAAATACCATCTTAAAGCAAAATGTGGTACTTTGTGTTATATATTTGGTGCCTGTCAGTAATCGCGATTAATCAAAATTCATAAGTGTGATTAATTGATTAAAAATTGAATCGATTGACAGCCTTAATTTTAATCTGTTCCTCTCATTAAGTGAAGACTTGTAAGTGTAATGTAATTAACAACATTTCCATGGTTTTATCACTTGACATGACTGCCTCCATAAAAGAAAAGTCTGGCCTCTCGGGTTTGAGAAAAGGACCCTGGATGATGAAACCGGTCAGCTGTTAAATGCCACGTTGCACTGTTGATGTTTTCCACCCTCATATGCTGGCTGCGGGCTGCCTCACTCCAAAGTTGCAAAGATGCAAACAGAGTCTTTCCACTGCAGAGCTGACACAGGAAAGGCACACTTCACTTGCGGCATTCCAAACAGTGGTAAATAACATTCATCCAGATGGAAGTGAGACATGAAAGCATTCAGTTAACAAATGTTTTAGACCACCACACAATGTTACGTTTATGCCACTGCTGCTGTGATGGTTAATGAAACAGTATGTAGAAGTTCTTTAACTGAGATAATATTTTTAATGGTACGTTATGAGTGCTCTCTTGGAATTGTTGTTTATTATTCTAAAGACAAATGGCTTTTTGGTAATTTTTGCGAGCATGTGTATCCCGGTGAAAATGCATGTATAGATTGGAATACAGAGTAGAGGTTTCATGATTATCTGAAGGATTTCCCATGAAAAGGGTGCAAGGGCCAGTCCATTCTCAAGATGATTTGTTTTGGCTTACGAGTGTGGTTAAGACACAAATTAAAAGTCCTATGTCAAGGCGGCACTGCTTTCCTGAATCATAAATGTAGGTGTAAAAATGTGAATTCAGTTTGAAATTGTAAAACAGAAAGAACACACACACTGGTGAAATGTAATACAACTTTAAGAGTAATACTATTACATGAGGTGATGCTTTATATTAAATTTCTGCACCAATAATCATAGTGATACACTGTTGTGATTATTTGTTACGCGCTTGGCCAACTGTTTGCCACAATAAATGTTTTCAACGCCAGGAGCATAGTGACCTAGTCTATAGCCATCTATCCTTTTTCTTTTTTGCTTACTGACAATTAACTTGTCAGTAAGCGAGACAGAAAGTCAAAGAAAAAACAAAACACACAGGGAAGAGTTGATCCTTCATGCTGGCTCAACTGAGATTTAAATTTGAAAAGTTTTAGTGTACTAAATGTTAAACCTCTTTCAGTCTGAGCCTGAGGCAATTTGTAGAAACGTTGCTCACAGCTTTCCAGTCTGTCAGTGGAAAGGTTGAGTGTAACTAAAGTTGTGGCCAGAGGCTCAGTGAGGAGCTTTTTTAGAACATTTCTGCTGATGTCATTGTTGTTGGATAGTCTGGATCACAAGGATGCTTTTATCAGAATCAACTTTATTTGCCAAGTATGTCCAAAAAAACACTCAAGGAATTTGTCTCCGTTAGTTGGAGCCGCTCTAGTACGACAACAGACAGTCAATTGACAGAGAACACTTTTGAGACATAAAAACATTGAGAAAAACAGTCATTGAGCAATAAAGGGTTGCTAGTTATCTGGAATGACCCGCTTCATTTCTGAATAATAATTTTTTTTTTGACTTTTACGGGAATTTGATTAACAAATGTTACATGTGATACAAATTTGGGTCACAATGTTAGAGAGTTAGCAGGAACTACTCTACTGGCATTCACCTAAGCCGCATTCATGGCTATTTTCCCATGTTGGCTTTGTTCCATTTTACTTTGTCAACCATTTTACAGTCTATTTACTGACCACCAGCCACACACAAAAGAGAGAAAAGTTGCTTTAAGATATAAAGTATAAGTGTCAGTTTTGTGCTTTATTCTCGCTCACAACACATTTGCATGACTCACAGTGGATGTCTCTCCAGGGTTTACATAAGGAGTGTCTTAAGTCCAGATTTCATGTCATTAAGTCTTGGGTTATGCATGTGTTTAGGGTTATGAAAAGCTGTAAGCCTTCCATGAGATTTTTTTTTTTTTTAGAGAGAGAGATACAGTTGTGCTCATAAGTTTATATACCCTGGCAGAATTTATGATTTCTTGGCCATTTTCCAGAGAATATGAATGATAACACAAAAACCTTTCCTTCACTCTTGGTTAGTGCTTGGGTGAAGCCATTTATTATCAAACAACTGTGTTTACTCTTTTTAAATCATAATGACAACATAAACTATATAAATGACCCTGATCAAAAGTTTACATACCCCAGTTTTTAATACAGTATATTGCCCCCTTTAACATCAATGACAGCTTGGAGTCTTTTGTGGTAGTTGCGGATGAGGCTCTTTATTTTCTCTGATGGTAAAGCTGTTCATTCTTCTTGGCAAAAGGCCTCCAGTTCCTGTAACTTCTTGGGCTGTCTTGTATGAACTGCACGCTTTAGATCTCCCTAGAGTGGCTCAATGATATTGAGGTCAGACTGAGGTGGTCACCCCAGAACCTTCACTTTATTCTGCTGTAGCCAATGACAGCTGAGCTTGGCTTTGTGTTTTGGATCATTATTATGTTGGAATATCCAAGTACGTCCCACGTGCAGCTTCCGGGCGGATGAGTGCAATTTTCCTCTGGTATTTTTTACATGCTGCATTCATCTTGCCATCAATTTTGACCCAAGTTTCCCGTGCCTTTGCAGCTCACACATCCCCAAAACATCAGCGATCCACCTCCATGTTTCACAGTAGGAATGGTGTACCTGTCATCATAGGCCTTGTTGACTCCTCTCCAAATGTAACGTTTATGGTTGTGGCCAAAAAGTTAAATTTTGGTCTCATCACTCCAAAAGATTTTGTTCCAGAAGTTTTAAGCCTAGTCTCTGTGCTGTTTGGCATATTGTAAGTGTGATTTTTTTTTTTGTGTGGCATTGGCTTTCTTCTGGTGACTCGACCATGCAGCCCATTTTTCGCCAAGTGCCTCCTTATTGTGCATCTTGAAACATCCACACCGCTTTTTTTTCCAAAGTCCTTTATTTCAGCTGAAATCATCTGTGGGTTTTTCTTTGCATCTCGAACAATTTTCCTGGCCGTTGTGGTATACATTTTTGTTGGTCGACCTGATCGTTGTTTGATTTCAACAGAATCTCTCAATTTCTACTTCTTAATTAGAGTTTGAAAACTGCTGATTGGCACCGTATACATTGTATTTTATTTTTTTTCATCATAGGTATAGCTCACCTTCGAGAGACAAAATGATGATGATGATGACCAAATAATTTCCACCATAATTTGCTAATAAAGTATTTGTTCAATAACAAAAGTTCATCGCAATACTGTGTTATATACTCTTTGTTGGCAATGACAGAGGTCAAACGTTTTCTGTAAGTCTTCACAAGGTTTTCACACACTGTTGCTGGTATTTTGGCCCATTCCTCCATGCAGATCTCCCGTAGAGCAGTGATGTTACGGGGCTGTCGCTGGGCAACACAGACTTTGAACTCCCTCCAAAGATTTTATGTGGGATTGAGATCTGGAGACTGGCTGGACCACTCCAAGACCTTGAAATGCTTCTTACGAAGCCACTCCTTCGTTGCCTGGGCGGTGTGTTTGGGATCATTGTCATGCATGCTGAAAGACTCAGCCATGTTTCATCTTCAATGCCCTTGATGATGTAAGGAGGTTTTCACTCAAAATCTCATGATACATGGCCCCATTCATTCTTTCCTTTACACGGATCAGTCGTCCTGGTCCCTTTGTAGAAAAACAGCCCCAAAGTATGATGTTTCCACCTCCATGCTTCACAGTAGGTATGGTGTTCTTTCGATGCAACTCAGCATTCTTTCTCTTCCAAACACGATAAGTTAAGTTTTTACCAAGAAGTTCTATTTTGGTTTCATCTGACCATATGATAGTCTCCCAATCCTCTTCTGGATCATCCAAATGCTCTCTAGCAAACTTCAGACGGGCCTGGACATGTACTGGCTTAAGCAGGGGAACACATCTGGCACTGCAGGATTTTGGGTCCCTGGCGGCGTAGTGTGTTACTGATGGTAGCCTTTGTTACTTTGGTCCCAGCTCTCTGCAGGTCAGTCACTAGGTCCTTCTGTGTGATTCTGGGATTTTTGCGCACCGTTCTTGTGATCATTTTAACCCCACGGGGTGCGATATTGCGTGGAGCCCCAGATCGAGGGAGATTATCAGTGGTCTTGAATGTCCATTTTCTAATAATTGCTCCCACAGTTGATGATTTCTTCACACCACGATGCTTACCTATTGCTGATTCAGTCTTCCCAGCCTGGTGCAGGGCTACAATTTTGTTTCTGGTGTCCTTTGACAACTCTTTGGTCTTGGCTATAGTGGAGTTTGGAGTGTGACTGTTTGAGGTTGAGGGCAGGTGTCTTTTATACTGATAACGAGTTCAAACAGGTGCCATTAATACAGGTAACGAGTGGAGGACAGAGGAGCCTCTTAAAGAAGTTACAGGTCTGTGAGGTCCAAAAATCTTGCTTGTTTGTAGTTGACCAAATACTTATTTTCCACCATAACTTGCTAAGAAATTCTTTAAAAATTAGACAGTGATTCACAGTGATTGCCCCCCTCATTTTCTCTCATAGGTGAGGATACCTATGATGAAAATTACAGGCCTCTCTCATCTTTTTAAGTGGGAGAACTTGCACAATTGGTGACTGACTAAATACTTTTTTTGGCCCACTGTGTGTGTGTGTGTGTGTGTGTGTGTGTGTGTGTGTGAGTGTGTGAGTGAGTGAGTGAGTGAGTGAGTGAGTGAGTGAGACCACCATATTTGACTGTTGGTATGATGTTCTTTTTCTGAAATCCTGTGCTACACTTACGCCAGATGCAGAGACACACACAACTTCCAAAAAGCTCAACTTTCATCTCGTTTGTCCGTATAATATACTCCCAAAAGTCTTGGGACTCATTCAGATGTTTTTATTGTAAAAGTAAGACAAGCGATTATGTTTTTTTTTTTTTTGTCAGTAGTGGTTTTCGCCTTGGGACTGTGCCATGAATGCCGTTTTTGCCCAGTCTCTTCCTTATTGTTGTGTCATGAACACTGACCTTAACTGAGGCAAGGGAGGCCTGCAGTTCTTTAGAAGTTGTCCTGAGTTCCTTTGTGGCCTCCTGGATGAGTCATTGCTGTTCTCTTGGGGTAATCTTTGTAGGCCTGCCACTCCTGGGAGGATAATGGCTCTCTCTATGGTTCACTGGAATACTAAAGCTTTAGAAATGGCTTCTGTAACGCTTTCCAGACTGATAGTCAAGTTTATTAGTTTATTTCTCGACTGTTCTGGAGTTTCTTTGTATCATGTCATTTTATTGCAGCTTTTTTAGATCTTTTGTCCAACTTGATTTTGTCCGGACATATTCTCTTTAAGTAATTTCTTGATTGAAATTGTGGTTAGCCGCAATTCATGGTTTAACAAGGAGGGTAATTTGAATATATATATTTTTTTCCCATTTAAAAACAGCATTTTAAGTTCACTTGGGTTATAGTTTTCTGATATTTACATTTTGTTTTGATGATCTTAAAATTAAAGTGGGGAAACTATGCAAAATGAATAAGAATTTAAGAAGGGGGCGAATACTTTTTCACGGCACTGTACAGACTACGACAACACTCAAATTCACATTTATGGATAATCTAGCTTTAGTCTTCAATTAACCTTGCATGCATTTTTTTGGAATATGGGAGGAAGCTGGAGTACCTGAAGAAAACCCACCCAAGAAGAGGGAGAATATGCAAACTCCACACAGGAAGGCTAAAGGCCGCTTCCGAACCCGTCCTCTCAGAGCTGTGAGGCGGATGTGTTAACCACTCGAACACAGTGCCAAACACACAATTAAATCACAAATCTAATTGTTAAAAGTATTTATTAGTTTGCATGCATGTTATTCATGCTGTATGGTAGATTTCCTTTGACTATTTCCAAGATTTCCTAGCTGAACTGCCCATGAAAAGTTGTCGGAAAGCCAAAAAATGTCCAACATTTGCAACCTTACATGTAAACATCCCATTTCAAGTCATCCTGGTAAACATTTCATTTTTGGCCTTTTTAAAAAGTTCTAGAAGAGTTGACAATGTTAAAAGTGAACACATCACATGCTATGCTGCAACCACAGACCGCTACGAATATGCAGTCTTTCTGTTTGAAAATGAATCAGATTATCAGTTGCCTAATGGCAAAGGAAAAACTAAAATGTATATTATAGAAATAAAATGTAACGCAGAGTTTGAAATTAAATAGTAATTAACTGAACGGTTTTCCAACAGTGCCCGTGAGTTTATGACCACAAGATGGCAGTATTATTGCAGGCTTTGAATTCTGTAGCTGGACCGTGCTTCCCATCCGTGCTTCCCAGTTGCAGCAATGTGTGATGCACAACAGAACTAAAATACAATATAGGCAGCATGGTGGGTTCTTGTGGTTAGCATGTCTGCCTCACATTTCTTAGGTTCAGGGTTTGAATCTCGCTCCTGCCTTCGTTTGTGGTGTTTGCGTGTTTTTCCCGTGCCCGTGTATGTGTTTTTTTCCCCACATACTCCAGTTTCCTCCCACATTTCAAAAACATTATACGTTAAGTTGTTATACATACGTTAGATTCATTTAGGACTTTAAAATGCCCATAGCTGTCAATGTTAGTTTGAATGGTTATCTGTCTATATAGGCTCACTGGTGACCGGTCCTGGGTGTACCCCACTTCTCTTACTAAGAGGCAGCTGGGAAAGGCTCCAGCTCACCCACAACCCTAATGAAGACAAGCGATACAGAATCTAGATGAAAATGCAATCTGAAACCTGCATTACTGGCTGTAAATTGTTTGTCCAATATTGTTGCAGTATGGATCACAGATAATTCCGTTCAGTAACTTAAGTATTGGCTCATTAGACACTCATTACAGTTTCTCAGTGTCCAAATGTTGTTCATTTGACAAGTATGACAACTGTGCGGTTTAAACTGTCTGCGTTGTAACTGACCTTCTCTTCTTGCATCGTTTAGGTCTTTGAGTCAACATTGGCCAATTAGCACATCATCTTGTTGCTCCCCCTTGAAGTGTTTTGATTTGTTATGCGGATCCATGCTTGTGACTGTTTGCAAATGTGCATGTAATTACAAACACAAACCTAAGGGATGGAACAGTTTAGCCGGCTGTCATCTGCTGGTCTGCAGGTGCACTAAACGAACATAGATCAGCCACATTTGAGGATATTGTTTACAATCAAAGAGTATCCTGAGGGTAAGGGTTTCCTCCCTGTTCTATCTAGTGCTGCTGTAACAGATTCCCTGATGAGGTAAACAAGCTTTTGTTGTGTAGCAGGGCGTAAAAAGAGTAACCACTTCATAGGCAGGCTGTCTGCAAGATTCATCATGGAGAGTGGGCAGAGGCCTGTCGGTGCAATAATTTAGCAGAGCGTGAGCAGCTCACAGATAGTTGGTCTTTTGAAAACATGTGGAACCTCTAATGTCCAACATAATACATTCTGTAGCCCTGATCAACACCTGATTTGTTTCTACAGTAATATAGACAGAGCGATGTATTTTATCATTAAAAGTAACTTGTTTTACATATTTGACATGTTAACTTTTTTCTTATTACCTCATCTACAAATGACAGTTCATCTGTACATTTTAAAAATCAAATTGAGCAAAAAAGTCTGCAAACCCCTACTTGAGATGCTCCATCAGCTGAAGTCCCATGTAGTAAGCTGATGCCATGTGTGACTTCATGTCCAATGACTATTTTTGTGTAACTTTTCAGCAGAGGTGGGTAGAATAGCCAAATATTTTACTCAAGTGTACTGTTATTTTAGAATAATATGACACAAGTAAAAGTAAAAAGTTAGTCATCCAAATATTTACTTGAGTAAGAGTAAGAAAGTACTCAATGAAAAATCTACTCAAGTAAAGAGTAATTTGTAAGTAACTAAAATCAGAGCATGAACATCAAATAAAATAAAATTTAAAAAATAATAATATATTGGAGTTGACACACACCTGGCACCATTTTAATTTTTAACTGCCCAAACACCAACACATGCATTGGGCCCTACAGAAACATTGTTTGCTTTATTCGTTTCAATGACTTCATGAAGAAACTGTTGATCAGACTTATTGATTGTGTGTGCGTGTGCGACACCATAGGGATAGTGCTAATGTTGCCATATCCACTGCCTAAACAACAATAGAAACATCTGCAACTTCCCGCAAGCCGGGTTGACTTGTTGCGCTGGCTGTGGCCGCTCCACCGTTTTCGGATGTGAGTGTACTAAACCAAGGTGGGAGGAGCATTAAATGTTGCGCAAACGCGTGTTCATTGTGTATAAATACTCCCGCAATCAAACTTGTGCGAGGAAGGCGAGGCGAAACGAAATTTGGCGTCCCTTGTGAACATAGCATAAGTCAAAAGAAGAATGCTTGTTGCACGCTATTTTGCGCGGCCCAAGCTACCTACGAGCTACAGCGGCTAAATACAATACTGAGCCGCAGAGGCGTTGTCAACGCAGCATAAGTCACTAATCATTGCCTCCATGGGGGTGATTAAACTACACTTGTGACAAGTATCGTTGTCACGAAGGGGAGACAAGGAGTAATTAACAGGAGAAAGACGGGGATGCCATGCTAATTGCTAAGCTACCGTGTCATGAAGTCGCGAAACACCAAAATAAGTGATTGGGTGATAGGGTACGCTTGTCACATAGGACTGGCTGGAACCATGATATCGTGGACAGTCCCCAACTTTGAAGGACAAAATATCAACCAAATTAATGTGTCTAGAGAGAAAATACAGTAAAAAGGCAATAAGGCTAGAAGTTTAGGGGCAGGGTTTAAATTATTTTACCATGGTGTAGATGGGAAGAGAAATGGAGTAGGGGTTATTTTAAACAAAGAGTTAGCTAAGAATGTCTTGGAGGTGAAAAGAGGATCAGATTGAGTGATGAGACTGAAACTTGAAATTGAGGGCGTTATGTATAATGTGATAAGTGGCTATGCCCCACAGATAGGATGTAACCTAGAGGTGAAAGACAAATTCTGGCAGGAGCTAGACGAAGTAGTTCTGAGCATCCCAGACAGAGATTGTAATGGACATTTTGGTGAAGGAAACAGGGGAGTCTTCAATCAACCTATCATGCATGTTTTTGGGATGTGGGAGGAAACCGGAGTGCCCGGAGAAAACCCACACAGGCACTGGGAGAACATGCAAACTCCACACAGGCGGGGCCGGGGATTGAACCCCAGTCCTCAGAACTGTGAGGCAGACGCTCTAACCAGTCTCCACCGTGCCGCCTCATTCCAAGTTTAATGCAATAAATACTTTAAAATAACAAATATTGAAGCCGTAATTTATTAATGATTATGATTAATAGAGGGCGGCACGGTGGCCGACTGGTTAGAGCGTCAGCCTCACAGTTATGAGGAGTGGGGTTCAATCCCCGGTCCCGCCTGTGTGGAGTTTGCATGTTCTCCGTGTGCCGCGTGGGTTTTCTCCGGGCACTCCGGTTTCCTCCCACATCCCAAAAACATGCATTAATTGGGGACTCTAAATTGCCCGTAAGTGTGAATGTGAGTGCGAATGTTGTTTGTTTGTATGTGCCCTGCGATTGGCTGGCAACCGGGTCAGGGCGTACCCGCCTCCTGCCCGATGACAGCTGGGACAGGCTCCACCACGCCAGCGACCCTAGTGAGGAGAAGCGGCTCAGAAAATGGATGGATGGATGGATGGATTAATAGAGTAATGATTATGTTGTGTAATTGAACACTATGCAGAATTATTTTTTTCTCCTATTACGTAATATACTGCAATAATTGTTCCGCGGTAATGCTCTTGACAATTTTAAAAATATGGAAATTCCGACAGATTGTTCTACAAGTGAATTTGTATAGTTGGCATCTCTGCAGTCATCATAATTTTAATTTCGGTCTTCCGGCTTTTGGTTTTTGGCCTTGGGTTCCCCGTTTTCAGTTTTGGTCAAGAATTTTTATTTTGCTGTGTTACTATGAATAATGTGCTCAATGTCCATGTGTGTTTTTCTGTTGCTCATAAGATTCCTTATGGCAGGCAGAGGGGAAAAAACATTTCGCACATTGATGTGTGTGGGAGTGCCACGAGGGATGATTTGAGGTGCGGCGCTGCCTGGAAAGAGATGTATAAATTGGTTGTCGTCTGACTCACCTTGAGAGCCTCGCAGTGCACCAATTCATCAATGGGAATTTCTGAGCACCCGGCGCCACTGCATTGGCAGTCATATTCATTAGCATTTTACCACTGCTTGTATGTCTGTCGACGGAAACAACATGGAAGGTGGCCGCGGTGACAAGGCGCCTGGGCAGCTTTTATGGCGAGGAGCCGCCATTTTTAAATGCGGACAAAAAGATGAGAAATAAATGTTTATACTCTGTGGTGCGCTTCTCCAGGTTCCAGAGTCAATGTTATTCAACGCTGCCAACACGCCGACTGTCCCTGTCATGAAGCACCCATTTTCATGTTTATGAACGACCCCATAGAGAGCAAATGCAAAATGAGCATGCAGCCGTACAGACTGAAAAATGCTGGGGCAATGTTTTTTCCCCATCATGATGTCTGTGCTCAAGGATGCTCCATTCATCTATTTTTTTTGCTGCAGACTAAGACATTAACGAACATGCTGCTATTAGTCAGTGAAACAAGGTGTTGAAGAATGTCTTTAAATCTTTCACACCATCAGTTTTGTGGCTCTTATTGTTTTTTAACCCCGATACACAGGAAAGTGGATGACACGGTCTCGTACTAATCACAGTGGTGAAAGGGAGCTAATGAGTGAGCAATTTGTTCGTTTGTCCAATTAGAGAAGACCATTTCCTTGCTCTGTGACATCTGGCTGAAGGGAGGGCCACACAGCGGCCAGCTGGACAACTAGCTCCAAAACTGCAGCCAAGGATAACCACGTCCTGCATTCAGCCGGTCGCTCGCGATTGCCAGTAATTATACTTGCCAGAGCTCCCAGGATGCCGCGTGTAATTACCGGCTAGGTCTAAGCATCGCCTAAAGGGATCAGAACTGCACTTGGCTATAGATGGATTGACAGAAAAAATGTGTTACCCAGGGCCATTGGAGTCCCTACATCATGATTGCAGTGGATGTTAGAGATGGGTAAAATAAGAATTTGGTTGATCATGTGTCAGTCAATCATTGAGGTTGTGTCATCTCTTGATGCAATGAAGTCATTTGGAGCATCCACCAGAGGGCACAATTTAATTTGCTGCATAAACAGTTTGCAGGAAAAAAAGAGAAGTAAAACAATAAACAGGGAGAGAGTTGAGTTTGGCGCAGGACCGTTTTGTGAGCCTAATAGTATAATTAGTTAACAATTCTTACCAAATTGATTAAAAAAATACCAATGTGCTTGCTAAAAATAGTTTTCCCAAAATGTTGAAATATGACCAGGCCTTTTCACACTGCTTTTGTTGTTGTTGTTGTTTTTTAAGAATTATGTTCACTGCGGGGCAGGGCGCAGGGATGATGGCGCTTCATTGCAAGCTTGCCCATATTTGGGAGTGGTTGCTTAGTGGCCTACCACAAAGTTTCATGGATGCTTTTCAAGCTGGTTGGTCTATTTTGGTGTTAACACTGTGAAATCACACCGCCAACCCCTCCTATCAGATGCACCGACTGATGTCACCGCCATGCTGCTTCCAAGTTGAACATTTTCAACTCAAGGCCCGCGGCGGTACTGCCACGGCAAGCAACCACGTTACACAGCGTTCTGTCGTTACGCTCTCGCAGCACATGCACAATGAATGGGTCAGGAACGTTTTGCGTTTCGATCAAAACTAACTTAAACGATTGATCTGTTGTCAGAAATCCACCTTAATGTTGCTCACCTTCCATTAGCATCATGTTGTCCTTCTTTAAGCCTGCAGCACGCCGATTACACCTGCAATGCCTCATCAATAAAATGAGGTGCAACATCATTTCTTCAATGTCTTGAGTTTCATTCATAAAATCAGACCAGACGTTTGGGTGCATATTGACCAATTTGTCATCTAATATGCATAATATGTACAAGTACATCTTAATAAATTAGAATATGGTAGAAAACTTCATTTATTTCAGTCCTCATACATTGTATAGATTCATTAAACACTTGGGAAAATACTTTTCAGAGGGCAAATTCCTGCCTAATCTAATCATTAAAAATCATTTGTTTGCTGTAAACTATAATCATCAAATTTCTACATAAAAAAATTTTTTTAATCCAGAAATATTTCACTGAGTGTGTCTTGCGTCGCTATAACATCGGGTTAGGTTTAGTTTCACTTTTTTTAATTGAAGAACCTCACTAAATTTAGCTTTTGACACTTTTATATTGATATGTACCTGTATATGCCTGACAACTTCGCTAGGGGCTGCCATCTTGAAATCATGTAAGGATGCGTTTTGGTTGGCCACCTGAATTTCTGCTCTCAACACATAGCTCAAGTATCCTGCACATGTTTTTCACCCTGTGAGGTGTACCATATCAAACATGTTTGATATTCGTCTCAAGGCCTCGTGAGGCAGAAAACTATGAAAATTATGTACACACAGCGAGCAATCTGCTGAGCAACTGGTCTCAAATGACTTTTTACTCAGAAGATAGGTCCAGTGTGCGGCTGGCTTCACAGCAAACGTGTTGTGACTGAATCAACTGCATCCCACCTGGTCGCAGCCAAGTAGTGCAATTAATTTCGCTTTGATTGCTTCAAGACTCTATTAAACAATTCCATGTTTGACAGAATTCTTTATGCTTGACTAATCAAATACATTATTAATATCCCCAGTCCTAATGAACGCGCAACACATAGGCTACTGGTGGAAAGTAAATGGAGTGAGGTTCCCCTGGTGAGTAACAGAAACGATGTTGATTTGGTAATTGTTAAATATATTAGATTGTATTATTCCCACAATAAAGAAGCAATTATGAGGACATGTTCTTGTAGGTATGCTCTACCCTCTAAAATGATTACAAATCGATAAAGGATAATTAAATTTATGAGCATCAATCACATTGCTTTATTTGCATTAGCATAAGGTCTGAAGCCCACTTGCTTCCCTGCTCCGCCTCATCCATTAACTTGGCAGCAAATTGCCCATACCAGCATACCTGTGGTCCCCATGCTGCACAGCCTTATTAGTCTCCATTTCTATCCAGGTTCTTCCTCATCTCATCGTCATAGGGGTAGGGTGGGGAGGGATGGCATCCAATCGGCACAGACAGGATATATCTCTGACACACTGAGTCAAGAGACGGCTCTTGTTGAGGCATTTATAAAGCCTGTTTTCCAAGCTTCTCGCTGTACCGTGTCTCTGCCTCTGTACACCAGTGTTCACCGACACCTATCTGCCTTAGTGTTCCAGAAATAGGTGTGAAATTACGCTTAGAACAACTAAACAATGAGATAGCGTAGGTGACGGTGAGCTCATGAAGGCACGGCTCAAATGTCAAATGATGGTGACAAATGATAGATAAAAATCTCAGGGGAGGATATAGTGTTTGAGTGAAGGGGATTAATAAACTCAGTCGTTATAAAGTGCTGTCAGTTTTTTTTTTTTTTTTTTAATTCAGGACCGACTCCTTTTTTGTAGTTGGTATCAAAGATTACACTTGGTGTAGTAGATTTAGATTTACCAGCCACTGCATCAGGTCCACTTCGACACTGAACAGAAATATAAACGCAACACTTTTGTTTTCGCTCCGATTTTTCGTGAGCTGGACTCAAAGATCTAAAACTTTTTCTACATGCACAAAAGCAAAGCAATCTGCGCCAAGTGCTGATAGCCAGTAGCGAAGAGATGCAGGTCTAAGAGCGGGCAAGATGAAGAAAGTAAATCCTCATTATATGTCTGCTAATAAAGAATTACCTCTGTCAGCTGTACCTTTTTATTGTTTGAGAGCCCTCATTGATCAAAAAATTCCTAGTAGCCTCAGGCAAAGAATTGCTTTTGAAATGACTTTTTCTCCCAACAGACCTTCAGAGACATTCCTTAAGGGAATCAGGTAGAGATGAGAATGGCACCATTTGTGAGGAGAGTCCACCTTAGAACCCAGTGGCTAAAACGTTTAATGAAGGTTAACTGTATGCATCTTTTTTTGTCTGAGAGTCTCAGAAATGCATGCAGGCTAATTCCTGCTCTGGGTTTGACGTCATCTAAATTGGTTTTCTGCAGCATGGAGGAGAAACATGTCTTTGAGGTAAGGGCTCCACAGTATTCCAGAGTCTCATGCTCTGCTTCACTTGAGCTTATGAAAAGTACCAGAAGCTTGTCCTGCAGCTACCCATGAGAAAAATTCATCCATCCATCCATTTTCTGAGCCACGCTTATCCTCACTAGGGTCACGGGCATGCTGGAGCCCATCCCAGCTATCATCGGGCAGGAGGCGTGGTACACCCTGAACTGGTTGCCAACCAGTCGCAGGGCACATACAAACAAACAATCATTCGCACTCACATTCACACCTACGGGCAATTTAAAGTCGTCAATTAAACTACCATGCATGTTTTTGGGATGTGGGAGGAAACCGCAGTGCCCGGAGAAAACCCACGCAGGCACTGGGAGAACATGCAAACTCCACACAGGCGGGTCTGGGGATTGAACCAAGGTCCTCAGAACTGTGAGGAAGACGCTCTAAACAGTTGTCCACCGTGCTATGAGAAAAATGATCTTTCAAATTTTGAAAGCAGCTTACTGTTAGCCTGCATGGACACAAGGGACTGACATTTCAAGGACTTTCTATGACTGCTTGCAACAATGGAAAAAATATCCATACATTGGTTAGGATAAGCTGAACGGAAGATGAATGAATGTTTGTGTGCTTGTGGTATTGTTTTAATAATTTTTTCAAATACCAACGGTGAGGGATGCCGTCAAGCTGAAGAAAGATGTCCTATCGGGCCTTGTTGGCGTGTTGAACTCTTGAGGCAGCTGATGGGTACCGGCTGGCCAAGCGGAATGCAGTTTTGGTGGTCGCTGAAGCAAAAACTCGGTCATGGGAGGAGTTCGGTGAGGCCATGGACAAGACTTCTGGAAGGCGTTGAGGAAATTCTGGTCCACCATCCGACGTCTCCGGAGGGGGAAGTATCAACACTGTGTATAGTGGGGATGGGGCGCTGCTGACCTCGACTCGGGACGGTGTGAGTCGGTGGGGAGAATACTTCGAAGACCTCCTCAATTCCACCAACACGCCTTCCCATGAGGAAGCAGAGTCTGGGTTCTCTGGGGGATCACACTCCTCAGCCTCCCTGGTAAGGTCTATTCAGGGGTGCTGGAGAGGAGGGTCGGTCGGGAAGTCGAATCTCAGATTCAGGAGGAGCACTGTGGTTTTTCGTCCTGGCCGTGGAACAGTGGACCAGCTCTACACCCTCGGCAGGGTCCTCGAGGGTGCATGGGAGTTTGCCCAAGCAGTCTACATGTGTTTTGTGGACTTGGAGAAGGCGTTCGACCTTGTAACCCTCGGGGAGTCCTGTGGGGGGTGCTTCGGGAGTATGGGGTACCGAACTCCCTGATACGGGCTGTTCGACCTGTACGACCGGTGTCAGAATTAGGTCCACATTGCCGCCAGTAAGTCGGACTCGTTTCCGGTGAGGGTTGGACTCCGCCAAGGCTGCCATTTGTCACCGATTCTGTTCATAACTTTTATGGACAGAATTTCTAGGTGCAGCCGAGGCGTACTGGGCGTCTGGTTTGGTGGCCTCAGTATTGCATCTCGGCTTTTTGCAGATGATGTGGTTCTGTTGGCTTCATCAAGCTGTGATCTTCAACTTTCACTGCAGCGGTTCACAGCTGAGTGTAAAGGGGCTGGGATGAGAATCAGCACCTCCAAATCTGAGACCATGGTCCTCAGTCGGAAAAGGATGGCGTGCGCTCTCCAGGTCGGGGATGAGACCCTGCCCCAAGTGGAGGAGTTCAAGTATCTTGGGGTCTTGTTCACGAGTGAGGGAAGAATGGAACGGGAGATCGACAGGCGGTTGATGTTTTTCATAGCGTCTGCAGTGATGCTGACTTTGTATCGGTCCGTTGTGGTAAAGAAGCCGAAGACAGGTCTGGACTGCAGGCAGGCCAGTCTATTACCCGCACTCTTTTACTACGAAGCCACGCTGTTGTAACACGTGCAGAATGTGGTTTGGCATTGTCTTGCTGAAATAAGCAGGGGTGTCCATGAAAAAGATGGTGCTTGGATGGCAGTGTATGTTTCTCCAAAACCTGTATGTACCTTTCAGCATTAATGGTGCCTTCACAGATGTGTAAGTTACCCATGCCATTGGCACTAACACAGCCCCATACCATCACAGATGCTGGCTTTTGAACTTTGCGTCCATAACAGTCCAGATGGTTCTTTTCCTCTTTGGCCCGGAGTACATGACGTCCACATTTTCCAAAAACAATTTGAAATGTGGACTCGTCGGATCACAGAACACTTTTCCACTTTGCATCAGTCCGTCTTAGATGAGCTCGGGCCCAGAGAAGCCGGCGGCGTTTCTGGGTGTTGTTGATAAATGGCTTTTGCTTTGCACAGTAGAGTTTCAAGTTGCACTTACGGATGAAGCGCTGAACAATATTTACTGACGTTGGTTTTCTGAAATGTTCCTCAGTCCATGTGGTGATATCCTTTACACATTGATGCCAGTTTTTGATGCAGTGCCGCCTGAGGGATCGAAGGTCACGGGCATTCAATGTGGGTTTTCGGCCTTGCGCTTACATGCAGTGATTTCTCCAGATTCTCTGAGCCTTTTGATGATGATATTTTTCTCATTGAAATGATGGAAATGACTGTCTGGTTCAGTGTCCCAAAAACACCAACAATTTACTTTAAATTACACTCTACAGTATTGTACTTTTTGCTAGTGTTGTTAGCCCATCTTTGGCATTTTGTTAGCCCATCTTTGGCATTTTGCAATGTGTGTTAGAAGTGAGCTAGCAGACTTCCGTAAGGCAAAGTTAATGTGCTTGAGTTAAACTTGCAACATGCTTTCTTTTTAAAGTAAACTTCAACTGGGAGTGTTAATTAATAGCTTGAAGCAAGCACTTTGGCTGTTTATAAAAAAAATATTGTTCACTCTATGCCAAACTTCAGTTTGTTGTGAAGTTCGCTGCCACCATAGCTAGTGCTCCTAACAAAGAATTTGGGTCACACCTTAAAACAAAAAATCGTGTTGAGCGATGCGTCTTATCAACAATACATATACCTCAAAGTTGAGGTATATGTATTGATGCACAAACTTAATTGGCAATTGGGAATTAACTTTCTGTTTCTTTGGCAATCCATTTAGGCAGCAAATGTGTTTGGTCTGGGGACAGTGGAACATTAATATTACAAATCATATTCTGCATTTTCAACCAAATCATGCCCATCCCAAATCAACTCCATCGGAGACCTCTTACCTTTCTCAACAACTGTATAATACATATAATACAGTAATAAAAGTCCAGGTAATTTTGTTTAAAAGGGATGTTCCTTGTCCTAATTGCCTTTTGTTTCTGAAATTCTCTATTTTGTCGAAGCAGAACTCCTTTTTGTGTTTGTGCAACTGTGTAGGATGAGAATGACAGCGGGAGTCATACATGATATCATTAGCGAGCTACGGCTTTGGCAAACGCTCCGTCATCTAATAATCAGAACAGAGCGTGAGAGATGGCAGCATTGTGCCAAAAGAAGAAAAGTGGGAGGACAGCTATTGTCCCCTCAGTGTGAGGCTGCTTACATTGTTGTGTACTGTCACAATGTGGCTGTGTTGAAGGGGAGCACAGGAGGCTTGTTGATAGCCTGATCCATTTGATATGATAAAGCAAAGGGGGTCATATCTACCATCTCTCACTCACTCGTAAATCCTGACTGATGACAATCAAGTCAAAACCAAAGAGCTCAGCGCTAACAATAGAATCAGCAATATGCTTTGATTTTTCTTCAATTTATTCTTTACTATTTCATCCACGAAAGGTACTAAAACTCTTCACTCTTTCCTATTTTGAAATCCTTAGCAAATATGTGCTTGCCGGTCGTAATTAACACCAGTAAACACCCTCCAGTTCCCCAATAGGACTGCAATTATTGTAATTTATACTAATGTTTTCAATGTGTGTCCAACAGTAGGTAATGGTCATGTCGTGTCTTTGTTTTTAACTTTTTACGATAAATAAACTGTTGATTTTAATTTCACTGTCAAACTGATTGGAAAAACACATCTTCTTCTCTGCATATGCAAATGCTTGTGGAAGGACAAAAATGAAAGTGACATCTTTGTAATATAAATGAATCTTATTGTGAAATTTTAGGACAAAATGGACTTTTATAGCAAAGCAAAGCACATTTATTTATATAGCACATTTCATACACAAGGCAACTCAATGTGCTTTACTTGATGAAACATGATTATACATTTCTCGTCAATTGTTTTCTTGGAATTGTATTTTGTTAGTCTAACACAAAAAGATCCATCCATCCATTTTCCATACCGCTTATCCTCACTAGGGTCGCGGGCGTGCTGGAGCCTATCCTTGCTGACTCTGGGCGAGAGGCGAGGTACACCCAGAACTGGACGCCAGCCAATCGCGGGGATCATTTAAACAAACAACCATCTTCTTTAATCAACCATCCACACGTTTTTGGGATTTGGGAGGAAACCGGCGTACCCGGAGAAAGCCCACGCAGGCGCGTAGAGAACATGCAAACTTTACATAGGCGATGCCGGATTTGAACCTGGGACCTCAGAACTGTGAGGCAGATATGCTAACTAGTCGCACACAGTGCCGCCAACACAAAAAAATCCAATAGAAAACTTAATACAATTTAAAAATATATATATAAATTGTAATTTGTCTGAATAACTTATGTGGAACTGATTAATGATAATATATTGTCACCCTTTATTTGAGAGTAAAAAGGAGTAGGGTTTAAGAATAAATTCCTAATTCCATCGTGACGTTTCTTTTATGTTTGGAATAATACTCTTAAGGCCTCTTTATACTCCCGCAGTCGTGCGGCCGACAACGCCCGCATTGCATCATGTGACCGACGAATTGGCCCGAACGGCCCCTCTAAGTAGCTTGACGCGCACGCGGCAAAAATTGTTGCTGCACGTAGATTGCCGCGGAGATATCTCTTGTGATTGGTCCGTTTGTCACATGCTGTGATGATGTAATCAGCGGTCCTCCCGGTTTCACATAGCACCTACGCCGCTGCCTTCTCGATCGATTTTCTTCTCGAGTGGAATTTTTTTTAGCAATTAAGGTGGAATTTTTTTTTCAGCAATTAAGGTACTGTAATGCCCTCATTTGTGGCCAAGGCGAGCCATCTATTTTGCATGTACACTGGTGCCTTGCGGTAAGAGTTTAATTAATTCCGTGACCATGCTCTTGCTTCAAAGCACTCATCTAAAAAAAATTCTCATTTAAAATGAATGGAAAAGCAATGAATCTGTTCCAAACCACACAAAAAAAAACATCCCCAAAATTTTTTTAAAGAGAGAAAAGTAGCTGTATATTGGAAAATTATAGTCATAAAAACATAAAAGAAGAGTGTAAAGATATTAACTGGTTTTATGAAGCATAATTAAGCTTGTAGCAGACTGTCTTCTCTGTGTCTCTCGTTAGCATTACGTTCTACAAACGTTTGTCTTACATGTCTTTTAGTAAGAAAAATTGCACTCACCAGTACGGTATTGTGTACACACAGTAACAACATTTACACCCCCATATAACCTGCAGTTCTTTCACGCGACTTAAAGCCTCTGCTGTTGTGTAAATCTCCATATTCTATTCACCTGAATGGCTCGCTTCATCTGCAGAATACTCTTCATCACAGTGTCTCCGTAAATACTAATATTTTAAACCTCCTTTGCTGGTGTTATTTAATTTTTTTTGTGTGTTATGTTAATTGTTGGCGGCACGGTGGACGACTGGTTAGCACATCTGCCTCACAGTTGTAAGGACGCGGGTTCAAATGTCGGGTTCAAACGCCTGTGGAGAGTTTGCATGTTCTCCCCGTGACCGCGTTGGTTTTCTCCGGGTACTTCGTTTTCCTCCCACATCCCAAAAAGATGTGTGGTAGGTTAATTGAAGACTCTAAATTGCCTGTAGGTGTGAATGAGAGTGTGAATGATTGTTTGTTTATATGTGCCCTGTGATTGGCTGGTGACCAGTTCAGGATGTACCCTGCCTCTCGCCCGAAGATAGCTGGGATAGGCGGCAGCGTGCCCGATCGGCCGTGCAAAAGCTCGGCCGATCAACAGCTCGTATCTCAAAAAGCTCTAAGTAGGGTCACTCGCATCTCAAGGCACCACTGTATTTCTGCTCATAACAAAACAAAGTGTTTATACTTGTTTTAATATGATATCTTTCCCTTATATTACCTCCATTTCTCAGTTCCCAAAACTTTCCATAATTCCAGTGGAGAGTTTCCAATTGTTAATATTTTCAGACTTTTTTTCAGAAGTGTGGAAATTTACCGGAAGGTTATAGACACTATGAACCTTACTGCAGTTGTTCTGGTGAAAGTTACTTAAGCGTTTCTGACAAGATTGATTAACATCCTTTTTTTCTCTCAACATGAGGACTGTATCAGCCTTTAAAATAGATGTACCATGGCTGTCGTAATGTAGTCTGTCAATGCAGACATGGCTATTGACAGAGCCAGGATATGTCCTGCCGCTCTTTCTTGAATAATTCAGTCAAAGGCAGCAGAAGACAGCTGTTGAACATGATGCGGTGGCTCTCTGCCAGGTAACAGTGTAGCCTCAGATTGAACCAATACTATCTGTTACCATTGCCCATGAAATGCAGACATTCACAGGCACCATGGAATATAATCTCATGTATTTAATAGTGCTGAATTATTTTGCTTTTTGACAAAAGTGCAGCACAATGCATATCCCGCAAGGTGCAAAATGAGACAGATAGGAAGAGCTGTTTTCGATGTGATAATTATATGGCGAAGTCAGACACTTGTGTATGAGTGATGGTGGCTCCCATCTGTGCCCCCCTCAGCGCCAGCCCTCCACAGACAGGGCTGTCATTGAGCAGCAAGCAGAAGCAGGTCTTAAAGGAACATACCACAGTTTTTTATTTTAGTATATTGCATAGTATGCACTATATTTTAGTCCAGTAGTGAAGTGGAGTCAAATCCACAACATCTTTAAGGTCTCTCTCTCTCTCTCGCTCTCTCTCTCACTCTGTCTCTCTCTCTCTCTTTTCATTATGTTGGCGGAAAGATTACCTTGCTAACGTTAAGGTTATACATATTTCAGTCACGTCCCTGCCTGTGTGTTGTTGATCTCAAATTCTTGATACCTCAGCTCGGTGCTGCTCGAAAGCTTATTTACTGCTTGGCTTGGTTTTTCCTCACCATGTCATTTCCAACTTTCTTCATGAATTAGCTCAGCATTTCTAGTCACACGGAGAGTAAGTGACGGTTTCAAAAATCAAAAATATGTTCGGTGCTCTGGAATGATTTTTCCCGATCGATAACGTTTTACGATACAGTGGCGCCTGGAAGGTTTGACAAATTATATTTTTCACTGCGAAGTTCCACTATACAATAAGCATATTCGGGGTTCACTATTTGCACATACTTATTTGCATTTTTATCCGTGGAACCTATCCCCAGTTATTTGTTGAAAAACTATCTATTTGCAGTTTTGTTCTGAAATGCCCTAAGATGCTTAGAGATGCCACCAAAGCCCTGTTTAAATAGGAATTGGTGTCAAGGAAGTACGTTTAAGTGAGGCATCTCGACTGAGAAGAGCTTTGTATGTCAGCCGGGAGCTAAGTTTAGCCTGGGTTGTTAGTGAAAACTATAGCGGGTCTTTGGGGCATGCACACTTAAACGAACACTCCGGTACATTTTTATTTTTTTGTCTCAAATCATTTTATGCAATTTATTTTTTTAAAAAAGCTAAATTGAACTATTTTTCACTCCTTGTTATATTGCAACCATTTGCTAAAATCATTTACATTCTTTTTTTCCCGCAATGTACACACAGCACCCCATATTTACAGAAAAAAACGGAATTGTTGAAATTTTTGCAGATTTATTAAAAAAGAAAAACTGAAATATCACACAGCCATAAGTATTGAGACCCTTTGCGGTGACCCTTATATATTTAACTCTGGTGCTGTCCATTTCTTCTGATCATCCTTGAGATGGTTCTTCACCTTCATTGGAGTCCAGCTGTGTTTGATTATACTGATTGGACTTGATTAGGAAAGCCACACACCTGTCTAAGTAAGACCTTACAGCACACAGTTCATGTCAGAGCAAATGAGAATCATGAGGCCAAAGGAACTGCCTGAAGAGCTCAGAGACAGAATTGTGGCAAGGCACAGATCTAGCAAAGGTTACACGAAAATCTCTGCTGCACTTAAGTTTCCCAAGAGCGCAGTGGCCTCCATAATCCTTAAATGGAAGATGTTTGGGACGACCAGGACTCTTCCAAAAGCTGGCCGTCCGGCCAAACTGAGCAATCGGGGGAGAAGAGCCTTGGTGAGAGAGGTAAAGAAGAACCCAAAGATCACTGTGGCTGAGCTCCAGAGATGCAGTCGGGAGATGGGAGAAAGTTCTACTAAGGCAACCATCACTGCAGCCCTCCACCAGTCAGGGCTTTATGGCAGAGGTGCCCGACGGGAGCCTCTCCTCAGTGCAAGACACATGAGAGCCCGCATGGAGTTTGCTAAAAAAAAACACCTGAAGGACTCCAAGATGGTGAGAAATAAGATTATTCGGTCTGATGAGACCAAGATAGAACTTTTTGGCCTTAATTCTAAGCGGTATGTGTGGAGAAAACCAGGCAGTGCTCATCACCTGTCCAATACAGTCCCAACAGTGAAGCATGGTGGTGGCGGCATCATGCTTTGGGGTGTTTTTCAGCTGCAGGGACAGGATGACTGGTTGCAATCGAATGAAAGATGAATGTGGCCAAGTAAAGGGATATCCTGGACGAAAACCTTCTCCAGAGTGCTCAGGACCTCAGACTGGGCCAAAGGTTCAGGAGTGACTTCAGAACAACTCCGTGACTGTTTTTGAATGGCCCAGCCAGAGCCCTGACTTAAACCCAATTGAGCATCTCTTGATGAGACCCAAAAATGGCTGTCCACCAATGTTCACCATCCGACCTGACAGAAATGGAGAAGGATCTGCAAGGACGAATGGCAGAGGATCCCCAAATCCAGGTGTGAAAAATTCCTAAAAAGACTCATTCCTAAAAAGACTCATGGCTCTATTAGCTCAAAAGGGTGCTTCTACTAAATACTGAGGAAAGGGTCTGAATACTTATGGCTGTGTGATACTTCAGTATTTATTTTTTAATAAATCTGCAAAAAATCCAACAATTCTGTTTTTTTCTGTCAATATTGGGTGTTGTGTGTACATTAACGAGGAAAAAAATAACTTACATGATTTTATCAAATGGCTGCCATATAACAAAGAGTGAAAAATCTAAGGGGGTCTGAATACTTTCCATACCCACTGGATATGAATTAGATGACAAAACCTCAATGCTGCTAAAGTGGCTGGTGCGACCCTGATTCGTGTGTGTGTGTGTGTCTGTGTGCATGCGTGCCTGTGGGGTGTCAGAGTTCAGGTGCGCAGAGGACAGAAGAGGTAGAGCGGGCAGAGAGTTCAGATTCCTCAGAGCCTGATGAATAAAACTGTCTTTGAGTCGGCTAGTCCTGGGCCGCAGACTCCGCAGTCTCCTCCGAGATGGCAGCAGACTGAAGGAGGTGGCATCCCCTGCTGTACGGAGGGCTTTGCGGGTGATGTAAATGTCCTGCAGGGAGGGAAGAGAGGTTCCGATGATCTTCTCAGCTGCCCTCACTATGCCATGAAGAGTCTTGAGCAGGATGCGATGCATTACTATATTACTGTATTGTCCTTAAATACATGACTGCAGTGTCCGATCTATAAGAGGTTTTGTTCATCTATCCTTTATAGATATTGTCACTGTTTTAGACAAAACTAAGAAATATATATGGGACTGCTCAAACAAAGGCAGCGCCCCTTCCAGCAGCTCTTGTTTGGAAGCTGAAACATCAACCAGATGCGAGTGGGTGATGTGCTGTCACATCTTCTTGTGACTGACAGGTGGCTTTGTGATTGTCATTCTGTCGGTGTCAGATCCGCATGCCTGAAGTGTTGCCACACTGGGAGTGAGATACAATTGAAGTATAAAGGTGAAGGCCAGAGAAAGGGAATCCAACATCCCTGTTTGTGACAAATTGGGATTAGTAGCCAGGGACACTGACTACTGCCTCAGGCTCAGGCCATGCGTATTCATATTTTGTATTAAGTGAACTTTTTAAAACAACTTTTATGGTCTGAGCCTCACCATTTTACATGAAACGCAAGAACACTGTGGAGCACAGATCACTGTCAAGGCTGAACAATGCCAGATATGCCCCTTTCCACAGCACTATACCTACTCGGCCTGCCACGGCTCTACTTTCTATTCTCTATTGACACATTTCCATCTGTCGTCCCTGGCCAGTCGTGGTTCAAAGTGCGCTGACCTGATTCTGTATGTACACCGTTGCTGGTGAAGATTAGTCATCGCTGAGTCTTTGTAACATTTGAGAATACAGAGCTAGAAATGACCTTCCAAAATCCACTTTTCTGCAGTGGTCATATATTTTTCTCGCAAACCATTGTTCTCCCCCATTGTTGTTGTTTGTAAGAATGTCTTGTCTAGACATGCGTTTGATGGTATTCACAGTTTCCTGCAACGCCTCAAAATCAAGAGATGTTCAGTTGAGACAAACTGTAGTCTGTAGGGTGGATGTTCTCCACAGCTGTCAGCTCCCTGGTCCTGCGCTCACGCTTCAACCTTTGTAAACATACCATATCGCCACAAGTTAATGTCAAGGCTTTCTATAGTTACCTCACAAGGTTAAGCTTTGTGCTGATCATCTGTACAGCAGACAGCCAACATCCATTTAGTCTAACTCTATAAAGTCATAGACCATTTAGATCAAGTCAGACCTTTTCAAGTGGACAAAATATCACTGTAAAGGATATCTGACATAAATTGGTTGAAGCACTGAAACAGGCAAATCATCCAACTATCCATTTTCTATGACACTTAGGATGTTCAGGGCATTTAGAATCCCATCCCAGCCAGGCTAAAGTCAGCTATCTGAACCACTACATGACCATTATCACAAGGTCAAACCAGTAAATCTTTCATTTATAAAAGGTGATCTTCCACATTCTTTTTCATCACACATTTTACCTCATCATCTTGAAACGTTTTGGGAATGTAAGATCCAAGAAGTCTATAGTGAATCATCTATCCATCCATTTTCTGAGCCGCTTCTCCTCACCAGGGTCACGGGCGTGCTGGAGCCCATCCCAGCTATCATCGGGCAGGAGGCGGGGTACACGCTGAACCGGTTGCCAGCCAATCGCAGGGCACATACAAACAAACAACCATTCGCATTCACATTCCCACCTATGGACCATTTAGAGTCTCTAATTCATGCATGTTTTTTGGATGTGGGAGGAAACCGGAGTGCCCGGAGAAAACCCACGCAGGCACGGGGAGAACATGCAAACTCCACACAGGCGGGGCCGGGGATTGAACCCCGGTCCTCAGAACTGTGAGGCTGATGCTCTAACCAGTCGGTCACCATGCCACCCTATAGTGAATCAGTCCGTGCTTATTTTAATTTCTAATTGATCTACAAAGATGATCTTTGTCAGAGCAAGAGCCCTACTGATTTTAATGATTTACGGCACAAGGTTTTTTCCTCAGTTGTCTGACATCCCCCCCCCCACCTTCCTATTCTGTCTTTCAGAGGCCAGCAGAGAAGTGCCGCTACATCGTAGGCAGCGTTCTGTCTGAGGGGGAAGAGAAGCCAGATGAAGCCCTGCAGAAGCTGTATGAGAAGTTTGGCTTCAAGCTGTTTTCTCTTCCGGAAGTGAACCATGCCGTGACCACCAGCTTCCCCAGCACCACCTCTCTCTCCTACATCCTGGCACCTTTCAGGGTCTACCCTAGGCTCAAATCCTACATTAAGGTACTGACACCCATTACACTGGTTTATAATATGCAATAAATTGCAATAGCCTTGTCCTTTTCATTTTATAATGTATTTAGATATTCAAGTAATCCAAATAGGAATATAGCACACTGTGTGTGTGTGTGTGTGTGTGTGTGTGTGTGTGTGTGTGTGTGTGTGTGTGTGTGTGGGTTTGTCGACCAAAAAGGAACAGTCTTCAAATTTGCGTCAGCTAAGTTACCTTAAACTGCTGTGTCTCTTTGGCGTCACCAGCTGCTTCCTTTCAGCTGCCCTGAGGCTCTTCCACCTACACCTACACCCACACCTCTGTACACACACCCACAGAGACATGGTTGCAGCCTGCCTGAGCTAGGAGCTTTACGTTCTGCAATTGAGCTATATTCACTGACTCTAATCTTATGGTCACAAGGCCGAGACTCCTGGATGTTTACTAGTAACTTACAAGAGATGCTCCAGGAAGTGTGCACATACTTCGGGTCAAAAGTTTACAATATGTCAATAAATCACTGTTTTTGCAGCATATAAATGGGCACCATGTTTTTGGAAATGTTCAGCGTTATTGACTTTGTGATTCCTTTCCACCGGGTTTCTTTCTTGTCATACACAAAACAACATTTAAAGGATTCCACTCATGTTGTTTCTTAGCAGTAATTAAGCTCGCTAGAATGATTGGAAGAGTCACTAGATATAGTGACCAATATGCTAAGTAAAATGTCTCACCTTGTAAGGGGTCCATGACCCAATGAATTTGAGAAGCCCTGGATGGATGGATGGTCTAAATGGTAGATAAAGTGTACAGACACGCACACTGCTAAGACCAAAGCATTAAAATCCATCTGTCCATCCATCCATCTTCTGTAGTGCTGGTCCTGGTTAGGGTCACTGGTGAGCTGGATCCTATCCCAGCTGAGGGCAAGGACTGGTCTGACATTCACGCCTGAAAATAACATGTAGTAAATAACAAATACCTGTCTAGTAATAATTCTTGTTACATAAATCAGCCCCTGTATGGATCTTGTAACTATGGTCTGTTTTTAACGTGCCCATGTTCGTCAACTCTACACAAGTACATGTCACAGCCCATCAGCTGACCCCAGTGCTGTGACAAGTCACTAAGGAGCTGCTGTTCGTGTACACTCCATGGGCTAATCACACCCTGCCCCGCCCACACCCTAATGCAGTTTGACGTGTGGACTGCCAAATGCACGATGCATAAAGCAGCTCGAGCGAGGCTCATGCATAATGGAGCAAGGTTTATGCAGGCTTGGTCTAGAAGGGTGCAATGTAAATGTGCTATAAATGAGTGCATATACCTGTATGATTGATTGAGTAGGCTTAGCAACATGCGAGGGAAAAAAAAGGGAGACACTCGTGACGTCGTTTTGTATACATCTGCTTACTGTAGATTCAAATCTCTCTTTGGCACATTTATGCCACACTGTGCGCCAACTTAACACTGCATGTAACTTTCTCATTTTCTGAAGTAGGTAAAATAAAAATTATTTGAATTGATTCCATCTTGAGTTTGTTAGCTATTTGGTGCTGAGTGGTCTGCAAGGGCTCCATAGCAATATTAAAAGTGCTTTTCCTCTTGACAACATTTAGTGTTGCAACAATGTGAAACTTGGCACACCCCAAAGAGTTTTACAGAGAAAATGGTTAACCTGAGGGGAAGAGAAATAAAAAAATATATTTTTCAATTTTCTCCAGCAGGTTGCTTTGTGAATAGTAATGTTTTGACACACCACCAGCAAACCTGGTTAACAACTCCAGCCTAGTAGCCCAACTGTTTGCCAGCACAATTGTTTGTTTGACATCCTCACTGCTGGCCTAGGATGCATATTACAGCATTGTCAGTAATTTTTTCACATACTCACAATGACATCGTAGTACTAAAGATGAGGCATGTCATGTGTCTGGTTTTAAGCAATTAAACATTTTGAAATGCACACACACAATGTAAGAGACAAATTCCTTGTCTTGTTGCATACTTGGCCAATAAAGCTGATTCTGTTTCTGAACTATTATGTTATTTAAAGGGTTTCGGCAAAGCTTATTTTAAATGTGAATATTAATAATAATGTAGAACTAAACCTCCAAGTTGTTCTCGTGCAGAACAAGATGAGAAGCAGATAGCTCTGCTCCATTTTGTAATCCACTTATCCAAATTGAGCCTCAAGCACCAAGAAAACGTTATTTCCCCCCTATATACTTCATTCACATCATGCAACCATTTTCTGTCATCCATTTTCACTGATTTCTCCATTTATTCATTAGGGATGAACCAATACCACATTTTGTTTTTTACAACCCCAATTCCAATGAAGTAGGGACGTTGTGTTAAACATAAATAAAAACAATACAATGATTTGCAAATAATTTTCAACCTATATTTAATTCAATACACTACAAAAACAAGATATTTAATGTTCAAACTGATAAAACGTAATTGTTTTTCGCAAATAATCATTAACTTTCATTTTATGGCTGCAACACGTTCCAAAAAAACTGGGACAGGGTCATGTTTACCACTGTGTTACACACACCTTTTCTTTTAACAACATTCAATAAACATTTGGGAACTGAGGACACTAATTGTTTAAGCTTTGTAGGTGGAATTATTTCCCATTCTTGCTTGATTTACAGCTTCAACAGTCCGGGGTCTCCGTTGTCGTATTTTACGCTTCATACTTGGCAAATAAAGATGATTCTGATTCTGATAATGTGCCACACATTTTCAATGGGAGACAGGGCTGGCCTGCAGCCCGGCCAGTCTTGTACCCACACTCTTTTACTACTAAGCCACGCTGTTGTAACACGTGCAGAATGTGGTTTGGCATTGTCTTGCTTTGCTGAAATAAGCAGGGCCGTCCATGAAAAAGACATTGCTTGGATGGCAGCACATGTTTCTCCAAAACCTGTATGTACCTTTTAGCATTAATGATGCTTTCACAGATGTGTAAGTTACCCATGCCAAGTGTGAAGCGGCTGGGATGAGAATCAGCACCTCCAAATCTGAGACCATGGTCCTCAGTCGGAAAAGGGTGGCGTGCCCTCTCCAGGTCGGGGATGAGATCCTACCCCAAGTGGAGGAGTTCAAGTATCTTGGTGTCTTGTTCACGAGTGAGGGAAGGATAGAACGGAAGATCGACATGTGGTTGATGGTTTTCATAGCGTCTGCAGTGATGCAGACTTTGTATCGGTCCATTGTGGCAAAGAAGGAGCTAAGGCGAAGATGGCAGTATGTGTTTCTCCAAAACCTGTATACATTTATATTACAATGTATTTAAAAAGTGTTTTAATACCTTTGAATGTGTTTAAATGTGTTAAAATGTGTTTAAAATGTGGAAGGGATAAAAACAGTGAATGTTTAGTTTTTTTTATACCTTTCTCTCCATCATAGATTTTTCACTTGTAGCATGTCTTTCTGGAATGTATCCCCCACAATGAACGGTGGTTCACTGTACAGTTTCAAAGAGATGAAAATGGATTATGCCGCTTGGTGCACAACAACTTTCAAGTGGTGACATTTTTTAAGATAGGCGTTACTTTTCCATAACTATGATCAAACAAAGCAGAGACATTGATGCTTCTACATGTAGACGTGATAAACCCAAGTGTAATATTCTCCATGATCCTTTCACAATTATTTTTCTGCTCTGCATCAGCCGCACTGCTGAGGCTTTTCCACCTTTCAAGGCTGACCCTCCCTGCTCTTTTGTCAGCCACTGAGGAGCCTAAAAGGAGACGGAGGCGGGGGGAAGGCGTGGCAGATTTGCACCTGCTTTGATCCTCTTCAGACCCTCTACATCTTTAATGTCTCCCAGGCAGGCTCAGGGCACCCACCCCCCCAAACCTTCCTTTACCGCACTATGCTCAGCCCAGCCTGCGTGGGCTTGTGTGATATGGTGGGCATGCCATCATAAGCGCACAGGGTGAAATTACAGTCAAAAAGAGAGTTTCATTTGCTTGTGCATTTTTATTAAGGTCCACTTTGTGTCTGAGTGGTTTGAGATGCAGCCTGTAGTGAAAACAAGTACCGTCTCCATTATTAACGCTACCGTTCCACAGACCAATGTGTCACCTGTTATTTTTTGTTGTTGCGAGCACACAGTCTTTGATTCTTGAGGATCTCTCTTGAATAACCACCTCAATATGATGATTTTTTTTTTTTTTTTAAATCCACACAAGTAGAAATTTATGACCCACAAATGATAATTTTACAGTGAATATACCTGATGGTTGGCTTCTTGTTATCTTGTCTGTGGAGGACCCACCAGGCTACGGCTGCATGAGGCTATTGAGACTCCTGTGATGCAGATGACACTTTTCTCACATTTTTACTCATGTCCTTCCATCATGTAATTGAAATATTGCATTCTTGGGCAATGTAATATTCAGTTTTCTTTGTAGTAACCCTGAAAAACAATGCTTGATTGTTTTCCATTAAATTATGTTGTGGACGTGATTTGCTAAGATTCCAAATAGCGTGCGCTAAATTGTGTGTTCACTTGGTCTAACAGATTACATGTGCTGTTGGCAACAGGTGTATAAAGGGCTACAAAACTAAACAGTCGACAACTAGTTTTTGAACACAAAATTTCCCAACTGCTCCTGTCACACATTTAAAAGAGGGTTTTTGGTCACTATGGAACATTAAGAGGGCATAATAAGTGCAAAATAAACTTTGAAGTGTTAGTAGAAGAGGCAAACAAACATATTACTATATTAATCAATCTTGAGAATTTTGGGGTTGTGGCAATTGGTTGTGACCATCCTGTGTAACATTGCCTTTAAAACTCGGGACAGTACTATGGGAAAACTTCTGGGAGAGGCGAGTACCAGTTGTCACCATGCGCTGAAATGACCCAGACACACAGAAATACATGGCATGATTCCTTCTTGTGACTGGCTCCAAGTTGGCCCTTAGATACTTTAGAAGCTCCAAAATTACATTGCTGAATAGATGATATGTAACAATGATTTTTGGGGGCATATCAAAAATGTTTACACAGTTGTGAAAGTTCTCGTCCTCCGCCTCATTTTCCCTGCACTACACTAGCACCACTTAGCCAGTGCAGTTCATCTCAGGTTTGATAAATAAACACTGCGCACACTAGGGGTTGAACGACTAAAGGCTTTTTGTAGTCGACTATAATGTGATGAAAGCCGAGTAGAAGTCAATTAATCGATAATGTTATTGGTATTTTTTTCAGCACAGTACAGCAATTCCCAACCTTTTTTTTTTTTTTTTTCCACAGGCCGGTTTCCACTTGGACATATTTTGATGTACCGGCATAGAAACGAATAAAAACACATGATTAAAATGCAACTCACTATTAGGCTGAATGGAGTTGTGGTAATTAGTGGGAGCCCCTGTGCATGTTTTTATTTTCAAAGAGCTGTTCTACAGCATAGCGTGTTGTAAGGCTCCCAAATATAGCATTTCTCTGTTTGTGTTTCATTTGTGCTTTTATTGTATGTCGACAAAGATTGTGCTTCCCATTGTTTTGGCGGTATGACTTTTTAAGACTAGCGGCCATCAGACCAGTCAAATCTAGCCATGCTAACCAGGATGTAAATCCACAACCTGCTTGTCTTTGGTACTCTCAGACCCAGTGTGGTATCTGATCGAGTTCAATGAACGACAGTTCATGAACTAGTTCGTATTTTGTGTGAACGTGAACCTGAATTTAGTTCATTTCTGCCCGATGAATGTAAATGAGAACGCGCTCATTCTGGCGTCAAAGACCAGTTTTCGAACGAAACTTCATTGTCATTCAAAATTGCCAAGTTTTGTTCGGAACTTCCAGGGAAAAAACATCTGAACACACTATATACGAGCCTTCATACGTCGGCGGATAAACTCTGTATTTGGCAACTGATTCAGTGCGACCAGGCCGCCATTCATAGCAGGTACGTTGCAGCTGCGTGAGAATGCAAGGTGCGTTCAGGGACACTGCGTAAATGGCAGTGAATGTTCTTCGGTGGTTCTTTTGTAATACAGTACATAACTGTAAAAATTGATTAGGCCTACAAGGAAAATTTTGATTTTTATCAGAATGTTTTAATTAAAACTGGACGATCACACTGTCATGATATGGAATTTATTTTGTTTTGTAAGATAAAAATATCCATCCATTGTCTGAGCCGGTTATCCTCACTAGGGTCGCGGGAGTGCTGGAGCCTATCCCAGCTATCTTCAGGCAGGAGGCAGGGTACACCCTGAACTGGTTGCCAGCCAATCGCAGGGCACACATAAACAAACAACCATTTGCAGTCACATTCACACCTAGTTCATTTTTTAAACGGTGAACTGAAGTTTGAACTAGTTCGCGTGAAATTTCCCAACACTGCTCAGACCCATGAAAACCTATGAAGACTCCAGTGATGGAAGCAGACGGGCATGTCGAAAGTCCTCTATAAATTAGCTAATTGGAAGATGAGATGCCAGAAACACGTGATTAGCGATAAGTCAACTTCAAGCTTTAAATGTTGATTCCGAGTAGTAACGTGGACTAGTTGACTAATTAGTTCAACCCCTATCACGTGCTAAATTCATATGTTTGCATATCCTGGTCTCATAAAGCGCAAAATGAGCACAGTTCATGTGCTGCAATCCTGGTTGTGCCCCGTTACTAGATCAGTGTCCACATCTCTGCATGCGTAATCAAGTTTACGCCCGTTTTTGCACCCGTAAACTTTAGTAAATCAGGACCAAGTGTTAATTTTGTTGGGAAGATATATAAATAAATATAATCATATACAGTACAAGGAAATATAAAGTTGTAGCTACAGTCATCTTTCACTCTTGGAAAGATTATATTTTTATTTTAGCTACCGCACAGCCAGGAGGGGAAAAAGGCTGCCTTATTCTCGTTTGCACAAAAGCTAGAGAACTGAGGACTGTAATGCACTGACTTGTTTTCTCAGTAGATAGAAGCATGGCAGAATGTTAAGATCCTATGAATCGGCACATTTTCCAAAGCAATTAGCTCACAAACGTTGTCCACACTGCTTGCGTCCGACACATTCAGTTTGTGTCTCTGAATAAAATCACTCACCAACAGAAAAAAATATTGAGAACTCATTGAATTTTAATGAGAGCCAAAACTAAAGATAATTTCAGTTTTGTTTGGCACTAATTTAACTCTGCTCAGAACATTTGCACCAAACCCACAGTTGAATTAATTCTTGCCAATGCCAATGCAAACAGTAACTGCATTATTGTGGTTGTAGTTTACAGTGATGCAGAGGTTTGTACTGAGAAGTCATATTAATATTTCTGTTACCTTATTAAGTGACATAAGGGGGACAACTATGTTCATATTGAGATTGTAGACACACGAGTGATATTGCTCTTCTCACTATCCTGAAGAACATGATCTTGTTATCCGGGGATGCTTTATGAACAGTCCACTCCTCGATGCTGATTGATTGCAAGCGCAAATGTTGTATGCATCTCATCCAGTAGGGCATCACACTTTGTCCAGCTGTGTGTCTTCTAAGCACACACGCATAGGTGCTTTTCCCTCTTTAAATTGTATGTATTTTGTCCTCCCTCTCCATAATTTCCACTCAATAATCCACTCGTATTTTCCTTACCCGTTGACCCCATTGATATGCAAATAAGGTTTCTGTAGTAATATCAACTCATTAAGCCAGAGTGATTTCATTTACATTTTGATTGAAAACAAAATTCTCTATTTTGCATATGATTGCACGTATACTTGGAAATCAGTTTCCATTTGAAACACGCTTTCAAATGACTCCCTTTGTTGAAGAGATGGGTCATTTTCTTTGAGACTAAAAATGGCCTCCTTCAGCCATGTGGAAGACAGCATGCTGAGTGTGATTGAGGTGGCGGAGTGTACAAAATTTAGGAAGTTAGACAGGAGAACCTTTGTGCATTCACAGGCTGAATCCTTTTTGTGTGTGTCATTACTTGATGTTTATTGACTTGATTTCTGCTGATTAAATCCAGCTAAGTCTGAAAGTGCGTAGCCCTTTAAACAGAAGTTCACAGCCTATTAGAAGCTTTGGCCTCAGTTGAACCGCACTTGTTCTTTTAAAGTTGGCAGAGGTGGGGCTCTCTAACACTCACACAAAACGTGTGTATGAATGCTCAAGCACGCTTGACACCGAAAATCCGGATTGGTTGAATACTGGGAGCACTCAGTTCCTTGGATAGGCATTTGACTTAATATTATTGATTGAATATGGGCTTAAATGAACAATCAATGAGTAATTTAAGGATAAGTATTATTTTTAATGGGGTCAAAGAAATGCTCTCTGAATGAGCGGAACTCGTGTTTAGATGTCAGTATTGTATTGAGCAGAATAATCAGGCTCATAATGGAAATTGTGGGTCATAAATTGTAAATCTTAATCAACTGTTATGCCTCTTCCCGTCACATTTGCACTCATTACATTTGTATGGGAATTTAAACATTGTCATTGTTCTCCTAACATGTCTTTTCATAATTAGTCATAATTTAACTCTGTCATTGGATAATTTAACAGGCAGAAGGACTATAACTGATGTTTGTTTTTGATTAATAGTTACACAAAAAAAAAAAACGTGACAGGGTATAAACTTTGTTTTTAACCTTTTTGACCTTGCCCCTATACATGATGAGTTTTTTAAGTTGTTTTTGTTTGTTTTCTCTCCCTTTCAACTTGTTTTCTTTTCTGGTTTTTGTGCATTGTTTTGTGTAGTTTGAAATTGAGGAGTAACTCCACCCTCCATCCACGTGTAAGTCCCCTTTTTTCTAGATGTGCACTGAAAGTATGAAATGCTTCTGCCAGTCTGGAATAATGTTTTGTATAGAAATTATAGTGCAACCCGTTGCTTTTACATGTGCTCGACAGCCTGCAAAAGCACTTCGAAGGGGCCGGAGATTTCTTTTTGTTATTGGTGTGGACCTTTTTTTGTGTTTACCTTGGAGTTTTTTTCTAATTATTCAAGGTACTTGAATAATTACTAACTTTCTACGTCACGATCTGATCTGGTCCTTTGCAAGCCTTGTGCCTCTATTGGCTTTTGCATTCAATCGACAAACCACATATATGTTAAACTTAAACCATGTCGCGCTCATTTTGACCTGTGTAATGCATAAAACTGGAAAAAATTGATTTTGATGGAAGGGCACCTTTAATCTGAATAATTATGGTCTTACATTGACCCAGCATCCTTCTTCTGAGGCACACCCTCTTTTTCAGACAGCCTTTGCCTTAGCACATGTCAGTTTCTCAAAGTGCTCTTAATCAAAGGTTCAACTAATGTCCCTTAATCTTTGCCTGCAGCTTCTGGCAAAACCTGGATCTCCATTTCGTGTGTAGCCTTGACCTCCAGGTGTTGTCTTTTGATGCGCATCAATCCAATCCCCTCAATCAGAATGCCATTCGTCCTCTCCAGCCATTTTAGAATGAAAAGTCCACACTATGCCAGAGTTTTCTTCTGCATTGAACCCATGACTGTGGACAGAAGGAGCAATATCTACTCTAAAGACATGCTTTGTTCACATTTTCTTTAATGTATTTTGAATGTAGCTGCAGCACCCTCTAGATTTTATTCTTAGTGTAGTGCTTGAGGCTTTTGTATTTGTGAGTTTATTTTGCGTCTGATGCACACAAGAGATATTGTTCTTATGTAATGTAGCGACACTGCCATGCACCAGTCCTCAGGCACTTCCACACCCACAGCCAAGGAAAGGATGCATATCGCAGAGGGCTCGATTTACATGTTGGTATTTTTCTAATGCGCCTTAATGGGCCTTAAAACTGGCATGTCTTTTTCTTAGATTATTATTTTCATACAGTTTGATTGTATTTATATGCTGAGTCTAATTACACATGACTGAACTGAGATGAATGCAGAATTGGTTGTTGAACCTCAAAAAGGGTTAGATGCCGCATAATTAATTTAGTTTCATTCTATGAGTAGAAAATAATATTTAGATTTATTTTCTGAAGTATGATGGATGACAATATTTAAATGAATGCCCATAACGTAACGTTCTTTAATCACAACGTGATAACAAGCATAACATAAGACACCAGATAGAGAGCAGAGGAACACAAGCGTCATGATGGGGTCTTGTTTATGGCTGCCTGTCAGCCTTACACTCTACTCTCTATACTTCCCAGTTTTATGACTGCCTTGTAAATTATATAGATTTACTGCTCTCACAATGTAGTATTTATCCTTTTTACATGCTACTCCTTACTGCTTTTAGAGGGCAGTTTGAATAGTGACGTAGTGTTGACTACAATTGCATGTCCAGTTTTTTTTGGGGGGGGCGGGGGTGGAGAATTAATTATTTTCTGTACGTTAGTCCATATCTAAAATTAAGACATCAAATAACACAGCAAAAATGACCTCTTTCAAGCCAGTGATATTAAACTGACAAGTGATTAATGGATACATTTATTAAATGCATATGCAAAGTAAATCTGTTGATCTGCAGACTTTGGGATATTGTTCAATCAGAAAACTCTATACTTCCCATTATTGACAATGATGGACTGCAAGCAAATATTGATAAATATAACATTGCTAATCTCAGTGGTGTCTGAGCCACTAAAATGACTATACAGTTGTGCCTTGAGAATCGCCATTAATCTGTTCAAACCCCCCCACCCCCCCCAAAAAAAAAATATATATGTTTGAAACATAATTAAATTGAATGGAAATAAATTAACAGTTTGTGTCATGATTAATTCATTGCGGCTCCTTTTGGTGTATGAGAGATGGTCACTGGGTGGCAGTGTAATACAGTCATGCTGACAAAAACATAGAAGAGTTTCACAACTACCGTAAGTAGTAACCCTTGTTATATTGTGTCTCTGCATGTGGCTGCACTGTTTGTGTTCAAATATCCATTGCTTCAAGCGTTATAACACTGCCACATATATGCTATTCATTAGCCCTTCTATGACATTTTGCATTGTGTATTAGCATTAAGCCAATGAACTTTAAGACAAAGTTATGCGCTTGTTTTAAATACACAATGTGTAATTCTTAGTTTATTTTTAGTTAGTAAACTTCAACTGGGAGTGGCATTAAACAACTTGAAGCCTCTTTTTCTTGAGGAATTGTTAACTATCTGACAAATTGCTGCTTGTTGTGAAGTGAGTTGAGTTGAGTTCACTCCCACCACACAGCGCAATATTACATTTTTGTTTGCAGGTCAAACCAAAACTTGGCCGAATGGCACCTTGAATCTCAATAAACATCATGTCACTTGTATCTCAAGGCACCAACTCCTCATAGAAAACAAAATTATTCGCTTAAATTCATGTCCATAAAAGAGCTTTCATGTCAAGCTTCTGCCCGGCTGTGGTTGTCTGCATGGAAAGTTTGTTTGTTGCTGAACATATGAGTCAAAATAGGCAATCAGCAGTCAGCGTGGGCACTGCCAGATAATTGTTTTTCCTAACATTTTAGGAAAAGCTCTCAACTCTTTTTCTCAAAAGCACACCTTACCGGGTATCTTGCCAGTGTTTTTACGAAGGAAAATTCATGTTTTGAAATACAGTTTATGATATTTTAAAGACAACTCTTTCGGCAATTGTGGATGCCATTTTTTTTTTTTTTTTTTGGGGACATGCTCTCTGAGTGCATGTCACAACAACAACAACCCGTAGCTGCACTGAGAACAATCTGTGTTAAAGCCACATCCCCTCATTAAAAGAGATGAGCCATCAGTGGCTTGTGCTGTGCTGTGCTGCCTGGAGAAATGGTCCATGGGTGCAAATATTGATTCCGTTTATTGTCTCCCTGTGGGACACATGTTGAAGATCCACGTGCATAAATATTTGCACTGTTTAATGATCAAAACAATATAAAATGTCGATGCTATTACACTCATTTTTCTCAATGAAAAAATAAATATAACGCATGCTTTTAAATGGGAAGTTGCCAGTAATACATTTCTTGTCCTAGGTGAAAAATTAACAGTTGAAATTTTTTTTTCCAATAGGAAATAATTCCAGGGTGGAACTCTCACAATCATAAAATCTTAAGTAATTGTACAGGCAATGTTATAACACTGTAATGTTCTTGACCGTCACAAGTGTAAAAATAAGTTAAATACTGTATAATAGAACTAAAACTAACATTCTCAGTTTACAACGGTGTTTTGTTACTACGGTTGCGATGTAACCCAACATTTTACAAAACCGACTTGGGATCTGCCATTATTGACAGTTGAGTAGCACAAGTCGCCAAAATACTGCTGAGAGTAAGGCATGCCATGTAAACAAACATTATTGAACTGAATAGAAGCTCAAAAAAGTTAAACAAATATCAAAAGTTCTAAAACATCTATTGTTATGTTTACTGATCCCCCTTATAAATATAGTCATAATATCTTCAATAATTCATGATATTTGGTGGCTCGACCGTAATTTCTTGTGTATAATACAATTTCAGTATATTGCGCACCCCCAAAATCGACCCCAAGAACCAGGGAAACCCTTTTACTTATGTCTAAGGAATTTACTGCTCTCCAGGCTCAAAACATTAAGTATTATCTGTATTTTATTAGATGTTCAAAGAAATATTCTGCTTTGTCCATGCACTGACGTTCATGTCACTTCCTCACCATGCATTTCTACTCATGTTCTCATATTAGCAAAGAACCACGAGAGATGCTAGTCCGTTTATCTTTGGTTTTATTGTAAAATGACAGCACAGCTAATTTGGGCCGTCTCTGACGCCAGAAAAAAACAGAACAAAATATACTGAACACGCCATTCTCTCGCCCTCCCCTCTTCTCTCTTCTCTTCTCTCTCACACGTCTCACTTTCCTCTCCCCCACACACCCAGCAGCGCAATGTATTCAAAACCATTCGGAAATAACAGCTAAACAACGCAACATTCTCTGCAACATCCAAAAGCAACATAACAGTAAACACACATAAGCATTCATTACAGTACTGTTAGTTAAGTCTTACTGGGTAGGAGCTTCTTGTTGGATTTCCTCCATAAGTTCACATTAGTTTCGTTTGTCGAACAGTTCCCTTCTTTCTCGGCATCAATGATCACTTCTTAAAAGCAGCAGTGTATCTTGAAGTTGTTTTCCTCAACATTTTTTAACTTGGGAGATATGCTCCGTAAAGTGGCTGTACAAGAAATAATCTGCCGAAGACGCTAAATCCGACAAGTATGGTGTGGCCCACATGGCCTGCACTAAGAGACTATTTAGAAACTCAGATGTTGTAGGAATTTGCGGAACACGCATGCTCTTAAAGTAGAGTCAGGGCATCCGATTCAATTTCCGGGTGAGCAGCAAAAATGTACTGTATTCTATTTGAAGTTATCACATGAGACATTACATATCATACTGAAATAAAAGTACACATTTTTCACAACCCCTAGGTACCGGTATACGTTTTTACAATGAAAACATATTTCCGTGTACATTATACGTTTGTATAACACACACTCTCGACCTTTGATGAATTTTTTTTTTGGGGGGCGAATGCGTATTATACATGAGAAATTACGGTAGTGATGTTCACTGCGTGTGTTAGCAATTTATTGTATTTAAGTGCCCATTGCATTATGATACAGATTTAATATTAATAATTGAACAGGAACATCATGAATTGTAAGTTCTGTGAAAGAGGGGTGGAGATGGATTTCAAATTCTTTGAGCTTTTAAAATGTACTTGTCTTGAAAGTAATGCAATAGTTACTTTCCCTAGTAACTCGTTAGGTTTATCATTTGTTAGTAATAGCATTTGACAGCAGTGACTAGTAACTGTAATTTCTTTCTTTTTTAAAGAAAAATTACCAACACTGCAGGCAAGTGTGTAAATACTTAAACTTAATTCATAAAATTGTGTATGACTTGTGCAGGATATGGTGACAAACATATAACTGTTTATGCCCAAGAGGTAAGTTTCTTCATAAAAAGACTAAACAGAACAAACTTTTGGGCCCATTTATTGTCGCCTTCGCCATATCGTTCTGAGCAGCCAGCACGAGGACGTTTGTATTACTGAATAATTGACTGTTGAAACACTGTTTCCAATATAAAATGATTAAAATTTAAAATGTAATTAGTCTGTTCCAGGTTGAAATGACACAATCATAAAATCTTTAATAACTGTACAGTCAAGTTATTAGGTTACATTTAAATTTTGTTAACTTTCACACAAGTGGAGTACAACTGAAACTCACATACTCTGTTTATGACTGAGTTCTGTTCCTGTGGCAAGGACGTACCCAAATGTGTATGCAAGTCCGATTACACCGTAGTCTAACAATTGCGCTAATGCGCTAACGCATGCAGAAGGTCCTAATTACCGTAAATATTTGTATGAAAAACACTTCCAACCATTCATTTTCTTTTGCTTATCTGAGGTCGGGTCGCGGGGGCAGTAGCTTTAGCCGGGAAGCCCACATCCCTGGTTAGCACCGCCAAACTGAATGCGTTTGACAGATCTCAACTGTAGCAGGCAGACTGTAGGCAGGTGTCTCTCAGACTTATACAATGTGTTTTCCTGCCTCCTCATATTTAAATAAAATAGGCCTTTGAGGCAAGAGGGAGGTCTGAAATGAATATGAATGAGATGGATGACTTGGAATGTTGACTCTTGTCAGCACAACTCTGTTCCCTGTTTTCTTTTTATTGTGATGTTCTTGTGCGCTGCCATGAGTGTCCACTTACTTATTGGTAGACTCCTGGCCCATTTGCTGCTCTGAAGTCTGCACTTTTGAATAATAAGTTAAACATATCATGGCAACTTCAGGCAGCTAGTACTGTTTCTTCTCTCCTTTAAAAATGAACTGACAACATTTTCTCACTCAACTGTATATGGTTGTCTGCACCTCACCCAGAATGTGAATTATTCCCTGGTGGACAACCAATATATCATTTATTATTTTATCTTCCTCTTTTATGAGCTATTATTTTGTTACACTTATTACAAGACTAAACATTTTTATTTATTTCCGACAGTGTTTTGATTTGAGCCCGAAACACATCAACATTTATTATGCCTTTCACATAAAAGTCTGTTCTACAAAATGAAAACAAGTCAGAGAAAAGGTGGATTAATTAGTAATACAAACTCGTGGGGAATTTTCCATTAAGAATAAAGGGAATACTGTGTATGGAGATTTATATTAAAGACATCAGGTATCAAACTGAAAATGTTCAAAATTACAGGTTGGTCTGTAATAGGGGACTTTAATTTAGTTGCAAAAAACATCTTTCATAAACAAACACATTCAATACAAATCTAGTCCCATAGATGCAACTTCAACAAGGCTATGTTTGTCCGCGCTGTATTCCTCAACCACTGTGATTGACTAATGTGTGAAAAGAGGCAGGTCTTGGGGTTATCTCGCAAACTGCGGGTTTCACACAACTCTTGTTAACAATGAACAACGGCGAAGAGGAATATCAGCGCTTCCTTTCTCCCCAACAAATGAGGAGACAAACCCCGATAATTAGTTGGACTTGTTTTGTGAGGGGAAAAAGGGGAAGGAAATTTTGTTTTCGGGATGAGTGGCTTTGCGAGTTCACCTGACTGAGGTATTTCAGAGAGACAAATTCAATGAACTGGAAATTCTTATGTCGATACCCACAGCATGCTGAGGACACGAAAGTAGGTAATTTTTATGGACAATTTGAAACGTATCTTCTTGCGGAAATCCTGGCTACATGGGGGCGGGAAAAAGCACCACAGTTGTTGATTTTCTTTGCAGCTGTTTAGTGAACACTGGGAGAACAGTAAAAGAAAATGAGCACACTTGCGCAGGAGCTGCTGTCGACCACAGCTCACAGCCAGACACTCACTTGCAGACTCCCCATAGCTTATTCCAACTGGCCAACCTCACTCCATCTTGCACAAGCCAGCCCAACAGGCCCCGCCTCTTAAAGCCACATATCGTAACACACAAATACTACAGTATGTATGGTATTTTCTATTCATTTTATGCTTGCCATTTTTGGTGTGTGTTCAAATACATTTACATGTGCTTAAAAGGCGTGTTTTAGTATGTTTAAATGTGCTTAAAGCATGTGAGAGGGGTAAAAGTATATTTTAAAAAAAGGTTTTCATGGTCTTTCTATGTTGCAGATTTTCACTTATTCCTGGTGAGTCTGGAACATACCCCCTGAATAAATAGGGGTTGGTTCACTGTATTTTACAGAAAGGAAGAATTTTGTCTAAGTCCAGAAGGATCAGAGGTGGATGTGTGAAATATTGCTGTGAATTTGGTGTCTGTCCTAGCGCCAGCACCCCGTCTGCCTCGCTGTGACGCAACTCTCACATCTCACCTACTTGCGAAGCCGCTAAAGTCATGGCGGAGAGATAATGGGTGTTGATTAAAAGGCTGGAAGTGTGAAGTGTCATGTCTTTGCACAGGCTGTACATGCTTGTGGCAAATGCATCATAGAATAGAGTAAAGCATGCTATTGTGCGCGTGTGTGGACACAAATGCATGTAAATAGGGTTCCAGGATGTTTGACCAGTATGTCTGTCAGTGTTGCCGCTGATCGTATTTGCCATGTTGTCACCGTGTAAGAAATAAATCAAGGCACTGAGATGTATGTGAGCTATTTCATTAGATTAGCCTGGTAAATTGATTGTAAGCGTGCAGTCGTCTCCATTGGAAAGTGGCACTGATTGCAGAGGTGGGTGAATGCGCTGCCGCTTAATTTGATCACTCCGTAGCTAATGCTGTGTGCATTACGGCAGACACTGCAGATTGGGATTAATGTGGCCATCGGCTGAGCTGGAATGGCGCGGTGGAGGGAAGTTGGGGATTGCACAAAAAGTGTGATCAATAAAAGTTAAGAATGACAGGCACTATCCATCCCCAAACACCTCCAGTGATGAAGTCCTGCACATTTTTTTCCTTTTAACAGCTTTACTGCAGGTTGAACAAAAACATCCTTTGTTTGGCCATTATGTCTGTGAAACCATATAAATGTTTCATCGTCTCATCATATCACATATACGCAACGAATTGATGGAAAACTCATTTTGAAATCAGATTTCAAGTTGTAAAAAAGGGGTTCAGCAAATTGTTTTTTTTAATAACTTTTACGTTATTCACTACATATCACTGGCATCGGGCGAAAAACTTGCATCTCCAAAACCATCATTTTTCATTTGTTGAGCCATTAACATTGCATCATCAAAGAGTCAAGACTATTTTCAACATTTTCTATTTGTCAATCAAGTGTAAATATAACATACCCACGTGGGGACTGACCAATAGTATTGATTTGTGAAAAAAATATGAAATTAACTAAATTTGGACATGGAGGTTTAGATTTTGGTACAAATTTTAGCTTTTATCATGGAGGTTGATGCATGATTGGCTTTCACAGGCAACATAAAATGATTTGGCGGGCCAGATGTGGCCCCCGGGCTTGAGTTTGACGCCTTTGTTTAGGAGTTTAAGGAACTCATTTTCCATAGCACTTATTCTCAAAAGGGTTACGGGGGAGCTGGAAACCAACTGATTTCAGATACACCCTGTTGGAAATGACAAAAATCCCAAAAGAAAGATTTGGCCCTACGATAGCCCTACGACACCAAAATACAAAGTCTAGCATGTTTGATTTTTTTGGGGGGGAGATCTTCCGTGTAATGTGACATATGAACGACGAGCACCTTGAGGTCAACCAATAGGATTGCGTATTGCGACCGGCACATCACCTCCCTTGCCCGCCATTGTCAACATTTATTCATGTACAAAAATCAAATGTTTACCAAAACCTTAGAGCATGAATTGACAGAAGGCCGGTATGTTTACGTACAAACGTTAGTGCTAGCACTAGCTAGCTATATAACGTTATGTTGCCTGCTTGCAAGCGTTATTAAAATGTGTAAACGTTACCGCAAGCTCTCCTTAAAGAATGGACAGCCCAAACCCCAAATAGTGGTGGGAATCATTGGGAATTTCAATCAGTCTACAATGAGAGTACTCAGCACCTTCCAACAACTGCTACACTCCAAACAGAGTGCACTCAGAGTGTGTAGCAGTGTTCTTTGAGTGTATTTCCGAACATACCCCTAGTTGTTGTCATGGTTGTATCCGGTAGCGCTGACACATTTTCCGGTCCCACCATCCCTCTGTTTGATTTAACAAGATGTAGTCCATTGATCATTAAAGATGTTTGATTTAACAAGATGTAGCCCATTGATCATTAAAGACTGGATACAGTGATATCGTAACATGTCGTGAATTGTTGCCAATGTCGGACCGAGACACAGCAAGATGTTATGGCAGTACTATAGTGCCATCATGAGACTACTTGTAGTCAAAGCCAGGCATTACGCTCCCTTATTTTTTTTGTATCTTGTATTGCTTGCGCGATGTATTTGTTTTTGTTTCTCAGCGAGACTTGTGCCTTGGGTGCTGTAACATGACTGTTTCACCAATCCACTCATGGCCATGAACATCATTTCACATTTCATACGGAGCCAGGCAGTTTTTTTCAAAGTGACTAAATTATGTGAAGCATGGCAGAAACAATGGAGGAAACAACAGCGTATGGCTCCCAGTCAGAAGAGGTACAACACCCACGGCCTCAAATTCTACCTTACAGACTTTGAAATCCACCTACAAGCACTCTACTTCGAACGTGAGAAAAGATGTTGCGGTTGTCTGTAATCCCTGCCCAGTGAGGCGATTGTGCCATTTCACGAGCGGAAGGAATTATTTGGACTACTTTTTACTTTTACTTGAATCATATTGGTCTAAAGTAACAGTACTCTTACTTGAGTCCAATTTTTGATGCTCCACCCACCTCTGCAAGGATATTATTTATGCCTGGGAGGGGAGTCTGTTTAGATAAAGAATAAACAGAACTAACTTTGTTCTTTTATTAATGCCCATTTATTGTTGTCTTAGCTGTATAATTCCGAGCAGCCAGGGCAGAAACAAATGTAATGCTTTCCTACGATGCAATAAATTCAATTTCCGGTTCTAAGGGTATAATCACCCTTTTCTTCTTTGCCAACTCTGGTACCATTCTCCGGTGCCATCACAAAACGTACTTGTGGAGTTAATCCTATGATCTGTTTGAGATGCCTTTTTCTTGAGGAGACTATTCAAATCTTGGGGTCATATTTTGTGTTGTGGCCTGCACCATCATCAGGATAGAGATCTAGACGGAGATTTTAATCGGATTAGATATCGTAAGAAGGAGTTCTTATTGTGACCGTAAAAGGGCAATTCACAATAGCTAATATTAAGTAAAATGCATTTCAGACATTTCAATACAAAAGTTGAAGTAGAGCAGAATTCATGGTTATATCAATTACCCCAAGACCGTCACACTACCACCACCATGTTTGACTGGTAGTATGATGTTCTTTTTCTGAAATGCTGTGCTAGATATAACGAGAAACACACCTTCCAAAAAGCTTAACTTTCATCTCTTCAGTCCATATAATATTCTCCCAGAAGTCATAGGAATCAGAATCATCTGATTCAACCAGAATCAACCGGATGTTTTTTTTTTTGTAAATGACGAGCCTTTATTTTCCTTTTGGTCAGCAGTGGTTTTTGCCTTTGAACTCTTGGAAACTCCAGTCTCTTCCTTATTGTTGTGCCATGACCTTAACTATGGCAAGGGAGGCCTGCAGTTCTTTAGAAGTTGTCCTGAGTCCCTTTGTGGCCTACTGGATGAGTCATTGCTGTTCTGTTGGGGTAATCTTTGTAGGCCAGCCCCTCCTGGGAAGGTTCACCACTGTTCCATGTTTTCTCCATGTGAGGATAATGGCTCTCCCTATGGTTCGCTGGAATCCTAAAGCTTTGGAAATTGCTTTTGTAACCCTTTCCAGACTGATAGATGTCAATTAGTTTTTCTCGCGACTGTTCTGGAATTTCTTTGGATTGTGTCAGTTTGTTGCAGCTTTTTTAGTTTTTTTTGTCTGACTTGTTTTTCTCTGGACAGATTCTGTTTAAGTGATTTATTGATTTGAAGAAGTCTGTAGGTAATCAGGCTTAGGTGTGATCAGTGAAAATTAAACAAAAGTTGTGATTAGCCACAATTCATGATTTAACAAGGGGAAAATTACTTTTTCACACAGGGCCAGGAATCTTGGTAACCTAGAATGTTTTTTACCTTAATAAATTCAATCACCATTTAAAAACAGCATTTTAAGTTCACTTGGGTTATATTTGTCCGATATTTGCATTTATTTGATGATCTTAAACATTAAAGTGGGGAAACTACACAAAAATATAAGAATTTGAGAAGGGGGCCAATACTTTTTCACGGCACTGTCAACATTTGTTCTCAACTGTACCAACCACACCCAGAAGCCTTTTTGAATGGTAAACTAGTGGCTGAAGGAGAATGAGAAGTTTATTTACACACCATAATTCAAAATTGGCCCGCAACTCTGTATTAACTATCAAATGCATGTCTTAAGACAGGGCAAAAACAGCACATCTGTTGTGGCAGTGCACCCCTAGCAGTAATTCAGACATAGTGGGCAACAACAGCCTATTAGGAACTTTGGCGATCAAGTTGATGAAGTGAGTGCAAAAAGCATGTCAAATGCTGAGGTTAGGCTATTTTTATTTCAGACTGTAAACAGAGTCAGACCTTATTGTCTTTAAGAGGACAGAAATACAAAATGTGCCACTCGCAGTGGGCTGCTTATGTCTTTAACACATCTGACCCGAGCTCCCTCATAAATGACTACTGAGTTCTGGAGATGGCGAGTGGGGCTGTTGCGTTTATTAATGCCATTCAGGAAGCCATCGCTCAGAGGAGCAAGGCAACGCAAGGCCGAGTGTAAGAATACCACAAATACCGTCTTGCTGAGCGCTGTGGCGAGTAGGACGTGATGGGATGCACCCTAGTGCAATGAAGAGGAGTGAATGCGCATGAGTGAAGAGTTCATGCTGCCTTGTGGGCCACTAGACAGCCTGCCTCCTCTTTTCTGCTCTGCTGTACTGTCTATGGACTCTTCTGTGCTCAACTAATTGGATGAATCAGTGCTGTTGTATTCATTCGGCATATTGTTGAATGATGTGGGGTTTGTGCATTTTGTCACATACACTAAACACTCACTGGACACAATTTCATAACATTCTATATGTGAGCTATGTCATATACTGCTTTTGCAATAATAACAATGCTCATTTTTAATTGACACCTAATAAAACAAAACGTTTATTTTGTTTTTTACAGCTTTGTAGAGCAGTGGTCCCCTACGTTTTTGAGCCACAGGAAGAGAACCAAATAACATCAGACGAGTGAAAATCCAATTTACCATTACGCTGAATGTAGTTTAAATTAGTGGGATGTTTCTCTTCAACGAACCGGTACCATCTTAGGGTAATGGGAGACAATGGCACTCGAAGTGTGTTACTTTTGTCCAGTCTACTCCGTATTTTTATTTTGGTCACCGTCATTCCAGAAAATCCTGCTTCACGACGGTAAGATGTTGGAAGTTGAAGCGAGGTATTCATTGCAGTGCTTTTTTGGGGCAGTTTTGAAGGGCTTCATTGCCTCATTTCTTAGCCTTTAGCCTTTTGCTACATGTGAGAATATTTACTACCGTATCACTTGACTGAGATCTACGGTTTAGGTGTACAGCGGCACAGACCGATGCACCGGATTTTCTAATTTAAACTTTCGGAAACGGATCAGAATTTCTAGGCGCAGCCGAGGCGTGGAGGGGGTCCGGTTTGGTGGCCTCAGTATTTCATCTCTGCTTTTTGCTGATGATGTGGTTCTGTTGGCTTCATCAAGCCGTGATCTCCAACTCTCACTGGAGTGGTTCGCAGCCCAGTGTGAAGTGGCTGGGATGAGAATCAGCACCTCCAAATCTGAGACCATGGTCCTCAGTCGCAAAAGCGGGGGGTGCCTTCTCCAGGTTGAGGATGAGTTCCTGCCCCAAGTATCTTGGGGTCTTGTTCACGAGTGAGTGAAGAATGGAACGGGAGATAGATCGGAACGGGCGGATCGGTGCAGCGTCTGCAGTGACGCGGACTTTGTATCGGTCCGTTGTGGTAAAGAAGGAGCTAAGCCGAAAGGCGAAGCTCTCAATTTACCGGCTGATCTACGTTCCTACCCTCACCTATGGTCACGAGCTGTGGGTCGTGACCCAAAGAACAAGATCCCGGACACAAATGGCCGAAATGAGTTTCCTCCACAGGGTGTCCGGGCTCTCCCTTAGAGATAGGATGAGAAGCTTTAATTTTACCATTATCTGGTCCATTATCTGGTAATGTTCTGCCTTGGTGGAAATCTTTGGCCTTACTCTTTATCTCTGTAAAGGCATGTTATATGGAGTTCTTGTATTAGATCTTTTTAGATTATAATGTGTACCTATTAAAGTGGCTGATGAAGTTTATCAGTGATTAGACTGTACAATTGCTTACATTTTCTTGGGAATGTTTGCGTTACTTTTGTACACGCCTGCTTATTGAAGCAAATGTGCTATATATAATGTGCAAATTTTTTTCTTGGCACCTCTACACGTGAATTGGAAATTTGCAATTGGCTTTCACAATGGCCTTGTCATTTTGTCAGGCGTGTGTCTGCGCTGGTATGTACGGGCATGTGATGTGGCTCGTTGCTGCAACTTTTAATCAGGCGGCGAGGAGGGGTGCAGCATGCTTCCCTCTTTGAACACGAGGCAATCTGCTGCACTTTCATTCATGGGCCCCCTCTCAACAGCACAAGATCAGCTATGAGGAATGCTTTCATATGGAGCATCATTCCCTGGAGACTCGTTGGCAGCTGATATTTTTCCATATCTTCGCGTCTGGGGAACTTTTTAATATTGGGCTGAAAATGAAGATAAATAGTTGTGCTGGTTTTCATGTGGCAAACGAGGGACAAATTAACATTTCCTTCCTCAGCTCATTTATTTGCATATGCTGTATATGTCCCTCTGCCCACGGGCAGCTAAACTGTCAGCTCATTTGGAAATGACGACAGCATTCAAATGAGCGTGTTTATATTTTTTGTCTTATCTTATGGTGAAATATAGTCACCAAAATATTGTTTATTATATATACGGTGGACGACTGGTTAGAGCGTCTGCCTCACAGTTCTGAGGACCGGGGTTCAATCCGTCCCCGGCCCCGCCTGTGTGGAGTTTACATGTTCTCCCCATGCCAGGTAGGTTTTCTCCGGTTTCCTTCCACATCCCAAAAACATGCGTGGTAGGTTGATTGAAGACTCTAAATTGCCCGTAGGTGTGAATATGAGTGCGAATGGTTGTTTATTTGTATGTGCCCTGCGATTGGCTGGCAACCAGTTCAGGGTGTACCCCACCTCCTGCCCGATGATAGCTGGGATAGGCTCCAGCACGCCCGCGACCCTAGTGAGGAGAAGCGGCTCAGAAAATGGATGGATGGATGTATATCATGTTACTCATTCAGTGGGTTTGAGTTGACTCTTGTTGGCAATGAGAGCCAATCCAATTAGTTCAAAGAGTTTGTCCTTTATTGTGATGGTGAATTGGAAAATTAAAAATATGTATTTTTTTCAAAAGCTTCCACTTGAGTTTTTTTTTTTTTTTTTTTTTTTTATCCACGTCTTAGATGGGCTTAGCAGTCAACCAGGCTTGTTGAATCATCTCGCTAAGATATTTGTTTCTGTCACAAATCCAATTAACAGGATGACAGTAACCTGGGGGCAATTGCTTTTTTTCGGCAACTTGCATCAAAAGACCAATCATCTCCGTGCAAGTTGGTTGAACAGATGGAATTATGGTCGCAGACATTTAGAGAAGCTATACACAACAAAATGGGATCTACTCATTTGCTTAAGGGGGAACCAAGTTGCTGCAAAAATGAAGTGAAAACTTGATAAACTGACAATCGTGGCGAAACAAACTCACTTTTTCACTTATAGCAGTGGTTCCCAAAGTTTTTTGCAGCGCCTCCCTCTTGGAGATGAAATTAGTGTGGCCATGGCTCTCCTGCCTAGCAGTTAGTAGTTAGAAAATTAGCTCCATCTGCTGGGTATAACTTAATAATGAAAAGTGTTCATGGTAGCCCCGCGCCCCCCCTGTCATAACACCCCCCAGTTTGAAAACCACTGACTTATAGCATGCCACCCAGTCGTAGTCTACTACTACGATGGCCAAGTGGGTAATTGCACATCCAAATGAGATTATTATGCCATTAGTGTCTGCTAATAAAATAAATTAGTCTTCTATGTATAATGCGCACTATTGACTTTTGACAAAAAAATATTTGGGTGGGGGGGGGGGTGCGCATTATACACGAGAAATTACGGTACCTACTTGATGATTTGCCAGGTTTATTGTTTAGACCAAGTCAAACGCTGAGATGGAAAAATGTCTAGCACTCAAGTCAATATTTACTTGTTTTATTCTTCATCTGATGCTGTGTTTCTCATGTATTGCACACATGAAGACCAGTAATTAGTCTAAAGAGAAATCTGTAAGCAGAAGCTGTTGTTAATTGTAACAATTAGGCTGTCGTTAACACCATGCTGGCTAGGCTTTAATGGATGGCCTGCGATTTAAAACTGGCTTTCGCCAACATGGAGCAGAAAAAACAGCGGATATCAGAACATAGAAAATGTTAGGTTTGTATGTGTATATATGTATATTTCTGCCAGCAAATAACTGCGTCCCCCAAATAGATGCAAAGCGTCATAACTGTAATTACCTCACGTCTCAGACGCTATTGTTGAAACATGGGCATTAAAACATGGCTTAAAGTACTCTGGCGCAGTGCAGGAAATGCGGTGTGATTTTTTAATTTTTTTTGTGTAAAAAAAAAATTGAATAAACGTTCACGTGACATGGCGAGCGATCGCGGCAGATAGAGGTGTACGTGTGCTGTAAATATGTCCACCATACATATTTTATTGTTAGCTTATATTTCACTCTCACCGCTACTGAGGGGGGAGTATTGAGTTCCAGTCCACCTCTGCCATAAGTGAAATTTGTGAAATAGAAATACACTATTTAATTAAATACACCCTCGCCATGTTTTTGTTGCATTTACAGCACTTAAAGTTTTTGAAAGCAAACAAAACAAAACGAAAATTATGCTGTATATATAGAGAGAGGAAGAGCAGTGGATAACACGAAAGTATTGTACAAACAGTATAAAAAATAGAGTAACAACTGTAATCAAAATCTGCAATATAGTGGGACCGTGAAGCATTATGCTCTGCCATAATTAGATATTAGCATTACTCTTGCCATCAGGACATGCTTGAATAAACAGTAGAACAGTGGCCCTAGTCAAATGGCCCGCCGGCCACCTATTTGTAGCCCTGAACTGTTCTGGCCTGTCCACACTGCACATAGCACAGCACAGTATCGACCAACCCATTTATTGTGTATGTGCTGCCACGGGGCAGGCTAGCCACAAGCTTGGCACCCGCAAAATCCACATATGTGTTTTGTCTGGGTCAGCACATGCTTACCTGGACTTGTCTCCATGGCAGCTATACACAGACAGCCTGTTCTGAGTCACTCACCACTGCTGCGTGTACAAGTTTGATTTTTAACTTTCACATGTGCTTAACATGCTAGGACACTATAGTTGTGATGATTTCCAATTTGAAATGGCATTATGAGACAAAGCATAGTCATTTTGAATGAACAAAAGTCAGAGGAAAGATAAATGCACTGAAATCATCAAGTAAAGGTGCGACCAGGATTCTTGTTACATCTGTAACACAACAACATAAGGAAAGAGTGCTCACTTAGAGTGGCGTGGAGCACAAGGAGTAATTCTCAGATGCAGAAATAATAAAAGAATGCATGACTGAAATGATGAACACCATGTTTGAAGAAAAAAAAAACAGGAAATGGCGACAAAAATCATGCATATTCCCCTATGTTTTAGTCAACTGTTTATTTTAACTAATGTCAAAATGTAAATAACATTTTAGTTTGCATTTGTATTGTTGTTTTCAATGAAAATGACAATTTGTTTTGAATATAACAATATTATCATGCGGCCTGACTGACCCCATCATGACTGACTGAATAACCCCGTCAAGAACATAGCTAGAACTTGAACAGCCAACATCAGTGGCATCTGACCTCACGAATGGACCGACACACTATATATCGTGCTTAAATGTACTCTATTGAAAATAATGCCTTATGAAGGTGGTGCCACATGACTCCTGGATTTTAACACATCTATTTAATGATTGATTACTAGTGAATCCTGCTGAATATGTTGCTTTGTCTCTGCTTATTCATTTTCATTGCTCAGTACTTTTTTTCCCCCTCTCTCCTGTGTATTATTCCCAGTTCTTTGCTTTAACCATGTGTCTGTCATCTTATTCTTTGGCTTCATCTTTCCAATCTGACAGTTAAACGTAATGTCACGGCCTTATTAATCACAAATCTTTGCACATTTAAAGCTTGATTGATTGGCATGGTAAAGATGCACAGGGGATGTGGACACAAGTCTGATAATAATGATCGGGTCTTCATTATGCCAATGCATCCATCCGTCCATCCATTTTCTGAGCCGCTTCTCCTCACTAGGGTCGCGGGCGTGCTGGAGCCTATCCCAGCCATCATCGGGCAGGAGGCGGGGTACACCCTGAACTGGTTGCCAGCCAATTGCAGGGCACATACAAACAAACAACCATTCGCACTCACATTCACACCTACGGGCAATTTAGAGTCGTCAATTAACTTAACATGTATGTTTTTGGGCTGTGGGAGTGCCCGGAGAAAACCCACGCAGGCACGGGGAGAAAATGCAAACTCCACACAGGCGGGGCCGGGGATTGAACCCCGGTCCTCAGAACTGTGAGGTAGACGCGCTAACCAGTCGTCCACCGTGCCAATGGAATTTAACAAAATTTAAACTTGCCTGACAGATGAGCAATGACTCACGGGCCAGTTTCTTGGTACCACACAGCTCCTCCGGGTTTGCCACTGCGTGCATAGAGACTCATTATGACCTGTGTTTGAATGGACCAACCATTAGAGGCCTGCATGAGGAGGAATAAAGTCAACTTTCTCCCTCTACCAGCCACTGTCCACTTCTCCTCCTTAATTGTATTTCATTAGACTAGCCTTGTGAATACCTCACACATTAGACTCTCTGCTTAACATCTCAATTAAAGTAGGCAATCTGTCTGTCTTTTTAAAAGGCAATCTGTCTGTCTTTATAAAATGAAACTACTCATATTTAGGTATATGATCCATATTCTTTCTTCTTTGCACGCTTTTACTACAACGTTGTAATTGGCTGCAAGCCTCTCCAGTGGTTTCCTTCATGATCAACATTTTCACGGACAATACAAGATGTAGGACACAAATAAGACTCGGAGGCAGAACTCCCGGCCCCCCCACAAACAAGAAAAAAACCCCACATTTTATACATTGTGTCTATGGACGTTTATTTTAATCAACTGGAATTTAATTGGCGGCACGGTAGACGACTGGTTAGAGCGTGAGCCTCACAGTTCTGAGGATCCGGGTTCAATCCCCGGCCCCGCCTGTGTGGAGTTTGCATTTTCTCCCCCTGCCTGTGTGGGTTTTCTCCGGGCATTCCGGTTTCCTCCCACATCCCAAAAGCATGCATTAATTGGAGACTCTAAATTGCCCGTAGGTGTGAATGTGAGTGCGGATGGTTGTTTGTTTGTATGTGCCCTGCGATTGGCTGGCAACCAGTTCAGGGTGTACCCCGCCTCCTGCCCGATGACAGCTGGGATAGGCTCCAGCACGACCGCGACCCTAGTGAGCAGAAGCGGCTCAGAAAATGGATGGATGGATGGATGGAATTGAATTGTTCACTGCCATCGACGAATATACTGTATAAGTCAAGTCACATGTAGTGTCTTGCCCAGTTTGTCTGTGAATATTAAGTTTGCAAACAACTAATGGTGAACAGATCCCTGTAGATGGCATCATTGCATCGCTTTGGATTTAAGATCAAAACTTTTTTAAGTAGAACAAAAGACAAGGGTGTGAATTTTGGGAACTCGAACACAGTATGCATATGTATGGTATAATACATTTTATCGCAGCTCCCAGTGGTCACAGAGGATCCCACAAAATCCAGAGGCAGATTGGCAGGCATGTCAAGGATCACCACAGCATATCAATTCGGTAGTTGTCAGTTTCCATCTTAATGGGCCCATTTCTGTATGTCCAAACGCCCCCAGGTTGAAGCTCTAACGGCCCCTCACCTGCTGTCAGATCGATGCTAGAGGATCTCTGGAGACTGCAGCCACTGCTCACACAGACAATACACTTGCACAGTAGTTCATCAAGTCTGCATGTATTGATTGCATGGTTGCAAGGAGAGGCTACAATAAGACCCTCACCACCATAAAACGCCTTATTTTTTCACTCTTCCAGCATCACAGCTTTTATATGGCAAAGCAATTTTCAGCACTTAGCCTACCGTTCTTCTCACCTAGAGCCATCTTTTTCCACAAAGGGGATGGACTTAGCCTGGGCTTGCTGAGGACTGATGTAAAAGAAATAGCTCGATTGCACGCAGAATGAAAATACTCTGTTCTAGGGAAGTGTGTGACCACAAGGGAGAGTCCAAATTGGACACCTCTCCAGAGTTGTGCGAAGCAGTGTTTTGTCTCTTTCCGCACATACAAAAGGGGGGGACAAGGAGGTTATGGGGTGCGACCAGGTGGAAATTTTGGCCGTCATGGCGTCCTGTGAGTAAACGGACTGGAGTGGGGCTGGTGGGTTGGTTGAACTCACAAGGGCTGTCACCAATAGTCATCACCACTTGAGTAATAATTTTCTTCTTTGTGTGCATAGGGACCTAATGCAGCCCTATGGGGGGCACAAGCCAGTGCAAACTGTAGGCCGGTCCGGATAAATGCAGAGGGTTGCGTCAGGAAGGGCATCCGTCTTAAAACTTTGCCAAACAAATATGAGACAAACAAATATGAGCGTTCATCCAAAGAATTCCATACCGGATCGGTCTTGTCCCGGGTTAACAACGTCCGCCACCGGCGCCGTCAACCTGCAAGGCGCCGTTGGAAATTCAGCTACTGTGGGTCGAAGTCAAAGAAGAGGTGGAAAGCGGGTTCTTCGGCTGAAAGAGAAGAGGAAAGCACAGAACCTAGAACTGAATGTGGGGACTTTGAATGTTGGGACTATTGACAGGAAAATCTCGGGAGTTGGTTGACATGATGATTAGGAGAAAGGTTGATATATTGTGTGTCCAGGAGACCAGGTGGAAAGGCAGTAAGGCTAGAAGATTAGGGGCAGGGTTTAAATAATTTTACCATGGTGTACATCGGAAGAGAAATGGAGTCAGGGTTATTTTACAAGAAGAGTTGGCTAAGAATGTCTTGGAGGTGAAAAGAGTATCAGATCGAGTGATGAGGCTGAAATTTGAAATTGAGGGTGTTATGTATAATGTGATTAGTGGCTATGCCCCACTGGTAGGATGTGACCTAGAGGTGAAAGAGAAATTCTGGAAGGAGCTAGACGAAGTAGTTCTGAGCATCCCAGACAGAGAGAGAGTCGTGATTGGTGCAGATTGTAATGGATATGTTGGTGAAGGAAATAGGGGTGATGAAGAAGTGATGGGTAAGTATGGCATCCAGGAAAGGGACTTGGAGGGACAGATAGTGGTAGACTTTGCAAAAGGGATGCAAATGGCTGTAGTGAACACTTTTTTTCCAGAAGAGGCAGGAACATAGGGTGACCTACAAGAGCGGAGGTAGAAGCACCCAGGTGGATTACATCTTGTCCAGACGATGTAATCTGAAGGAGGTTACTGACTGTAAGGGAGTGGTAGGGGTGAGTGTGGCTAGACAGCATAGGATGGTGGTGTGTAAGATGACTGGTGGTGGGGAGGAAGATTATGAAGACAAAGGCAGAGGAGAGAACCATGTGGTGGAAGCTGAAACAGGACGAGTGTTGTGCAGCTTTTCAGGAAGAGGTGAGACAGGCTTTCGGTGGACAGGAGGAGCTTCAGAAGACTGGACCACTGCAGCCAAGGTGATCAGAGTGGCAGAGAAGTATTTTAAAATAATACAGGACATGTACGAGGGCAGCAGAACAGTGGTGAGGTGTGCTGTAGGTGTGACAGACGAATTTAAGGTGGAGGTGGGACTGCAGCAGGGATCAGCCCTGAGCCCCTTCCTGTTTGCAGTTCTGATGGATAGGCTGACAGATGAGGTTAGACTGGAATCCCCGTGGACCATGTTGTTTGAAAGCAGTGAGCAGGTGGAGGAACAGTTAGAAATATTGAGGATTGCACTGGAAAGCAGAGGAATGAAGATTAGCCGAAGTAAGACAGAATATATGTGCATGAATGAGAGGGTTGATGGGGGAAGAGTGAGGCTACAGGGAGAAAAGATAGCAAGGGTGGAGGACTTTAAATACTTGGGGTCCACCATCCAGAGCAATGGTGAGTGTGGTCAGGAAGTGAAGAAACGGGTCCAAGGAGGTTGGAACGGGTGGAGGAAGGTGTCAGGTGTGTTATGTGACAGAAGAGTCTCTGCAAGGATGAAGGACAAAGTTTTTAAAACAGTGGTGAGGCCAGCCATGATGTACGGATTAGAGACAGTGACAATGAAGACACAACAGGAAGCAGAGCTGGAGGTGGCTCATCAGAGGGACAGCCAAGGTTCGATGTTTTGGAGACAAAGTTAGCGAGAGCAGACGTCAATGGTTTAGACACGTCCAGGGGAGAAATAGTGAGTATATTGGTAGAAGGATGATGAGGATGGAGCTGCCTGCCAGGCAAGAGAGCTAGAGGAAGACCAAAGAGAAGGTTGATGGATTTCGTGAGGGAAGATATGAGGGCAGTTGATGTTCGAGAGGAGGATGCAGGAGATAGGCTTACATGGAAAAGGATGACACGCTGTGGCGACCCCTATAGGGACAAGCTGAAAGGAAAAGGAAAATTTGTGATGTACAACCACATATAAATGACTAGCAGACTTGCAATGCTTTTCACAGAGATGTGCCTTGTGCAAACCTACAAATATATCACTAGTATAGACAAACAAATAAGGATTTAATAGTACTGACAATATCACATTCACCACTATATGTCAGTCAGATTTACTGCAGTCAACTTCTGGTTTCCCCCCAAGGTTTGATGTCTGATGTTGTTTTTATCATGACTCTTTGGAAAAGGGTTGTCCATTTGTGAGCGCGATCCTCGTATGTCTCCTAGCGCTAATCTGTTGACCGTGAGCCAAAACAAGTTCATCAAGCGCAACACAGCACAGATGCTGAGACCAGAAAACAAACTCACACATTTGCAAGAAGAGTTCTATGAAAATGCTTCTTGGTGTCTCTTTTTCAAGGTGGTAGGTGCCCCACTCATGCTGTAGAACCTGCATAATGATGCAGTAAATCTAGATCTAAGCTTGTTATGCTAGCACCTGTTTTGGTTCTCCTTTTGGTAATTATATTGGAAGTGGGGATGCTGTATACTCATACAAGCAGCTGCAGAGCAGCTTTGTCAAATACACTACAAAGCCCCTCAAGACCTCCCCCCATATACTTGTGTGTGTGCATCAAAAACCGACATCAATGTGTAAAGGATATCTCCACATGGGCTCAGGAACACTTCAGAAAACCAATGTCAGTAAATACAATTCAGCGCTACATCTGTAAGTGCAACTTGTAACTCTACCATGCAAAAAGCAAAAGCCATTTATCAACAACACCAAGAAACGCCGCCGGCTTCTCTGGGCCCGAGCTCATCTAAGATGGACTGATGCAAAGTTGAACAATGTTCTGTGGTCCGACGAGTCCACATTTCAAATTGTTTTTGGAAATTGTGGACGTCGTGTCCTCCGGGTCAAAGAGGAAAAGAACCATCCGGACTGTTATGGACACAAAGTTCAAAAGCCAGCATCTGTGATGGTATGGGGCTGTGTTAGTGCCAATGGCATGGGTAACCTACACATCTATGAAGGCACCATTAATGCTGAAAGGTACATACAGGTTTTGGAGAAACATATGCTGCCATCCAAGCAACGTCTTTTTCATGGACGGCCCTGCTTATTTCAGCAAAGCAAGACAATGCCAAACCATATTCTGCACGTGTTACAACAGCGTTGCTTCATAGTAAAAGATTGTGGGTAGTAGACTGGCCTGCCTGCAGTTCAGACCTATCTCCCATTGAACATTTTTGGAGCATTATGAAGCGTAAAATACGACAACGGAGACCCCGGGCTGTTGAACAGCTGAAGCTGTACATAAAGCAAGAATGGGAAAGAATTCCACCTAAAAAGCTTCAACAATTGGTGTACTCAGTTCCCAAACGTTTATTGAATGTTTAAAGAAAAGGTGATGTAAAACAGTGGTAAACATGGCCCTGTCCCAGCTTTTTTGGAACATGTTGCAGCCATAAAATTCTAGGTTAATGATTATTTGCTTAAAAACAAAGTTTATCAGTTTGAACATTGAATATCTTGTCTTTGTAGTGTATTCAATTAAATATAGGTTGCACGTGATTTGCAAATCATTGTATTCTGTTTTTGTTTATGTTTAACACAACGTCCCAACTTCAGTGGAATTGGGGTTGTATATATACTCGGAGTTGTAAAGACCAAGAATCCTGGTTTGTCTGCATCACTTCACACGCAGTGTGCATTAACCTGAGAACACCGGCAACAAGTATTCGATTCTTAGGGTTACACTTGCGCAGTGAGTCATAATACTTTCATTGATTTAGTGGGAAATGAGGTTCAACGGGTCAACTGCACAACAGAGGCACAAGAGTCAAGCTCGCTTTTGACAGGGCTGAAGCAAAACGATTTGCCTTCCTATCCATTAAATTATCTCACACATATGCTCTCCTGCCCATTCCCTTGCTTATCACCACATGACGTCGACGCTAGCTTTTTGATGGCCGCTATCTGTCAGGCTCATATTGTTGTTTTTTACAATGTGCCAATAGATAGGATTCACAAAGCCTTAATTATCAGGAAAAACATTCTTTCAGGTTGGTTTAGTTGGTTCATTTAGCATTCATTCAACCACAATAAGTACAAAGGGGAACGACATCCATCCATCCATTTGCCATACTGCTTATCCTCACTGGAGCCATCAAAAATAAAGATAGAAAATAATGTAGTGCAATGTACTCCAAATAATTAGAATCAGGAACAAATTACACATTTCCTGTAGTGTAATGTCCCCATCCTCTTTACTGAGGCCAATGCAATTTTGACACACGACCCATAAAGTGCACAACAAGGGATGGGAATCGAAAGCTGGTTCTTTTTTCATTTATTCGATTCCTAGAAATCAATCGTTTGCTTGCCTGACACTTGCGTGTAGGGATTTCTCTGTGTATTTTAGCTCTGAACTTTTCCAACATGGCGCTATCGTAAGATAAAATTCTGTTGTCTTTTTTATTTTATTTTATTTTATTTATTTTTTTTATGTGTGGGGTGTTGTACACTAATGTAGCATCTCTGGACAACAAAGATTACTGTAACCGCAACAATGCTACTACTGTTCAAATACTGTACATTAGTGGTGTGACGATTCATTCATTGATATATCGATTTATATTCCTACGATCCAACTGGATTGGTCTTGGCTTGGCAGGTTAGCTTTCCGGATGTAAATATATTGATTTAAATAATTTTAAAAGGAAATCAATCAATTGTATCGATACTAGGAAATAACGCACTGGATTTAGGCATGACAGGCTTTTTGTATGGAGATGTGTATTTCCAAGAAAAACGCCGAATTCCTTAATTCGTAATTACTTTTACTTTGCTTGTCTTTTCAGTTAGCACACGGCAGTTAGCACTGCCAAGGCTACTTTCTTCGTCTCTTTTCTTTTCTGCACCCCACATCTAGTTGCTCCTTTCGTACTGCCCCAAGTGGTTGGACGAAACACCACAGTATGTGTGTGTATTGGTTATTTTAAGCACTTCTTCACTTAAGACGTCAGTCTGTCGTATGGATGAGCAGATGAGGAGGAGGGTCGTGAAAATCTTTCAGGCTTACGTTTGTGCAACAAAGAGCAGTTTTGTTTGTTTATTTAATTCTCTATGTATTATTAAAACTATCCCTAAAAGATTTTCCTCTTGAATACCTCACAGTGCTTTGTTTCTACCCATTAGCATTTAACTGTTTTGAACAGGGATTCTCAAACTTTGGGTCCAGCTAGGGACTTCTTAAAGTGGAGACATTTTTCCCAGGACCCCCTCATAATTGTAACACCAATTAAATTCAAATATCTCTTTTCTAGGAATAAACTGGCCCAACAAGTAAAATCATATCTTAAAACACATACAGTACGGTACACAATAAGACGGATAAAAGTAAAGTACATCAGGAAAACCTGAATATACAGTCTGCTCCAAAAACATATTGAAACGGCAAGGTACATTTCTTTGTTTTTGTTGGATGCTGAAGACATTTGGGTTTCAGATCAAAAGATATGAGACAAAAGTTTAGATTCCAGCTTTTATTTCATGGTATTTACATGTAGAGGTGTTAAACAACTCAGGACAGAGCACCTTTTGTTTGAAGACACCCACTTTTCAAGTGAGCAAAAGTATTGGAACATGTGAGTGATGGGTGTTTCTAGTTGCTCAGGTGTTGCCTTTTGGATTGATTGCTTAAACGCCAATACTTTTGGTGGGGACTAGAGAGAGACAGAGAGAGAGAATGGGAATCAATAAGAGAATTTGATAAGGAATTGCATCGATAAGCAGTTTAATTTCAGAATCAATATTACCTATGGCATACTTTACTATACTGCAAATGAGAGTGCTCCATATTCAGCAATCAATAAAATTTGCTCCAATTTTGATGTGAGGTCTGGCAAATAGCGTTTATGGCTTCAGAACAAGACAAGTTTTTCACTCGCGGGGGGAAAAAAGGTCGCCTATTAGAATTCTACGCTTGCAATCAATTTTCCCATGAAGTATGTCTGCTCATTGGTGTGCAATCCCCTAAGAATTAAACATCCATCCATCCATCCATTTTCTGAGCCGCTTGTCCTCACTAGGGTCGCGGGCGTGCTGGAGCCTATCCCAGCTGTCATCGGGCAGGAGGCGGGGTACACCCCGAACTGGTTGCCAGCCAATCACAGGGCACATAGACACAAACAACCATTCACACTCACAGTCATGCCTACGGGCAATTTAGAGTCTCCAATTCATGCATGTTTTTGGGATGTGGGAGGAAACTGGAGTGCCCGGAGAAAACCCACGCAGGCATGGGGAGAACATGCAAACTCCACACAGGCAGGGACGGGGATTGAACCCCGCACCTCAGAACTGTGAGGCTGACGCTCTAACCAGTCGACCACCGTGCCGCCCAAGAATTAAACAATTTACAGAATTAAGAGTCTGTATTCAGTGTTGGCCCAGCTTGAAAAAAGTGGTAAAAGCCAGTCCAAACCTCTCTAAAAGGTGAAATGAATAAATTAAAAAAAACAAAAAAACGTAAATGTCAGTGAAGAAAGGACTGTGTTGCTGTGTGTCTGCAGGGAGATTGAGTCTCTTGTGCCTCGTAGTCCTGCAGGGGAACACTTCACAATCCCAGCAGCTCCCACACTGAGACGCGGGTTAAGTGGATGCACGTTGACTTAATGACAGGCTGTTGGAAAGTAGATTGCCGGCGATGACCAGAAAATAGCACTGGGAAGAACTGAACATCTCACTTGTCGTATAATTAAAACATTCGCGCTAAAGGCGAGTTTTGATTACGGCAGGACAGTTAATATATCTCCTTGCTCCCTGGTGAGTGGAAGTATAGATTACTAGTCAGTGAAACATGTATTGGCGACAATGCAGCCTCGCTCTGTTCTTCTTTTATTACGCTGCTGCAGACAATAAAGTGTAATTTCGAAGATAAGAGTTCTAAGCTATCATTCAGGCCTCACTGGACAGAAATTGAGACTTAAAAAGCAACTGGCCTTGGCAATAACGCAATTTACCCGTTACCACTTATTGTAGGACAGTTGATATTCCACTTGGTAGCTTCCCACATATTCCAAACTTAGTTATATAATGAATGGATACCCTGTCAATAAATCTACGATCACTGCACAACACTGATTGCCTTGTTGCCACTTTCCTAATGGTGTTTTTTTTTTTCTTTGTACAATCACAAGATTCAATCACCCTGGGCTTTGAAATCTCCGCCTTGACTGAGATGTGCTCAGTTGCTGAAGCTCTGAATTGCGTGTATAGTGGAGGGGAAAAGTTATGCGCAATCATATCCAAATTGTCAGCCTACAATATTTTTCTCCAAATAATATGGAAAGGATCTACATGCTGTGAAGAAAACAGGGTTGTTGCTATTTAAAACTCAACTGTATACTGATACAACATTCTAATAATGGCTCCATGCTGTTTTGTGTTTATTACTTAGTATAAAGGCTATAACGTTTCACTGCATATAAAATGAGTAAGGTGCAATGAAGTAACTTATTAAAGCCCTCAACTTTGTCAGGGAGACAGAATTTAAAATTATTATGCTAAATATCTTGAAATATAATTTCTTAAGCAGAAATGCAATCAAATAGGCAGTTTAGGATGGGTTAAGGTTAGGATTAGGGTGGGTTACAGTTAGTGGGAAACATATTAACGCCGTCACACTTAAGGCACGTACTTCTCTTCCCCTCTGGAAGCAGTCGGGCGTGTTCTACAGGTATACAACAACCAATCATAGTGCAGTGGCGCGTGTCCTGGAGCCAGTGATATTGTAGCAGGGCATGCCAGGAAACACACCAAGGAGGAGCTAAATTTAGCCTGGGTTGTTAGTGTAAATATGGAGAGAGAGTATGGTTTTGTTCTGCTGAGTGGCTGTTATACAGCTCAAGCTAAAGATGGAAACAGACAAAATTAACAAGTATACAACATAAAGGCACGGGAAGTTGCTTCTCTCATGCCTAAATTGTTATTGCTCACACCTTTACTTCTGTTTGCATATTTTAAAATGACTGTTGTAACCAAGGACTGATACCCAACCACTGTGAAGTCCAGTGATGCTGCGGGAAATAATCCAAGTTGACATAATTGGTCCAAATTTTTTTGTTTACTACAAATTATGTATCTTGTTTCATCTATCTATGCCAGTGGCGTATAGTGAGAGGCAGAACATTTAAACATGCTTGCAATAGATGGAAAATGCTCAAACTAACCTGTGAATCCACAGGTTGTCATTCATAGAACATATTCATAGCTTTATATTTAACTAAACAGGCCCAGATTTCACACCAAGTACATTTGTGAGTAACTTGAGACGAGATCATCATTATTTCTACATACAGTGGAACCTCGATTAAACGGACCCCGGTATAACGGATAAAAAATAGTTTCCATTTGACACTTAAAATGCCATTGACAAAGTCTGTTTAGTCCAGAATTGGCCGCTGTTCTTTACTGGTACTGTGGCGCAATGCAGGCACAGACTGGGACTGACGTATTTCGGGTTGCAGATAAACAATAATACTAGATCCTACTGTGCCTGCGTGGTGGCAATGTTTAATTTGGGGCATTGATGTGGCGGCCATGTGACAATGACTATATCTATTGTCTATTTTATATACCGCAGAGAGAGAGCGGCATGCATGCGGCGTTAACTCTGAGGAATACAAAGAAGTCTTTGGAGTCTGGAACATGCTATTTTGGTAAAGTACAGTAAGGTTTTTTTGTCAAGCCGTTCGCCTTTGGCAAAGGACTTGGAACTGTACGTCAACAAGGACACCGGCGTATTAAGTTTGGATAAAAAACTTTCAAACATTTTCAAGCTTTTCTTATATTTATTTACAATAACCTAGTACCGTACTGGGCGTTTTAGGCCACGGAAAAAAACCTCCAAAACAACAATTTTGTACTCCACAGTAATATGGGTGCATTTGGCCTAAAAAAATAAAATAAATAAGTGCTTCAATTTAACGAACAATCGGCTAATCGGATGAGCTCCCACTACCATTAGTTCGTTCTATCGAGATTCTTCAAAGTACTTTTTGTAAAATATTTGTTTGGTGGTGTGATGTGAGATTTTTCTTATGTAAAATAGGTGCCTTTGTTGCAATAAAGGTTGGGAAACACTGCACTACTCTATATTTGACACAAAAACTAGTCTGTTTGAGTGTGTCTACCATATAGCCAACTGTTTTTGTCTGGATTTTATTTTTGGCTCATTATGGAAGCAGGTTCGAGGAGATGGGACCTCATTTGCATAGTGAGCCGCAGGGCTCTGCGTGCGTGCGTGCTTGCTTGCGTGCGTGCGTGCGTGCGTGCGTGAGTGAGGGAATGAATGAATGAATGAATGAATATGTAGCCAGGTGATACATTCCATCTCCTACAGTCTTATTTCACAGGAGATTAGATTAAAACCAATCAGTCAGTCCAAATCACACTGACCTCAGTAGAAAGTGTGTCGTGGGACTGGGACTTAAAGCATCCAGCCTGCCTCACTCACTGCCTACCCTGAATAGACCGGCTGGTGTTTTTCTGCCGCTCAGCCATGGCAACGCTGTGCCTCGGAACATTTTGCCTAAAAACAGAGAACATTCACACAGCGAGGGGCAGGCCAGTGTGAACATAGTGTTATTTTGCACAGTCCAAAGGGCATAATCAATGTGATGCACTTGGGCCCGATTGCTGGCACAACCCATGAGGATGAGTTGGGATTGCTTTGGAAACTGCCCTTATGAGAGCATAGAGATTTAAAAAATAAAATATAAAATAAAAAAGAGAAATACTACACGTTTTGATATGTTTTCATTGCCTTTTGGCAATGGTTTTGTTACTGCTTTGTGGGCTAAACTACTATTTATCTCAAAGGTTACAAAATAATAAAACCATCATAATACATATAAAAGCAAAGCGTAGGGCTCCTACTATTAATACAATTACAGTTGTTGTAATAATTATAATGGCGCAATGGTGAGTTAGATAGTGAATCATTTGTTTTTATTTGCTCCTACAGTATGTCAGTCGTCAAATATGTTAAAGTGACTCGCCCGATGCAGGGCACCCTTGATCTATGGAAAGGCAGGCACACCCCCTTTTTTATTGTTGAACCTCCAAACATGCGTTAAGTCAGAAGCACAGTATTATGATTAAATTAATTTGATTGGCTTTATTTCATACAGAATAACACACTGACTGACGACATATGCTATATTTTCTAAATTGATTTCAATGACATTCCCAAGTCTCAGGAAATCTCCATGCTCAATTAATTACAGCCAGCCTCAGACTTTAGTGAATCACGCCTCCTTGGTGGTAGCGCACACATTTCCCCGTTAGGCATGATGGGTGTATTAGAAGTCTGGATGTGAAAATGCGTGTATCAAAAAGGTGCACAAGCCAGAGACCTCCGCATGAACAGGATAATATGGCAATCATATGAAAGTTTGATGCCCTAGTGTCTAATCTTCCACTTTGCCTTTTTCTGTGTGTGTCTTGCATGTTGACAGGAGAGGAAGCTGTCAGACCTCCTAAACATTGAGATTTGTGACTCACTTGTCACCAATTATATGGTGCCACTGTCCCGCCAGACTGATTTCTTTGTTCCCGAGATGAGGGCTGAGGCCAAAGCTGATGTGAAAGAAGAAGACTCTGATGAAGACAGAGGAACTGACATTACAGGTAATATTTTACACATAGGAGACAAGTAAAGTGTCAAATCTCCGTCATTCCGCATACCGAGAGAAGTTTTCATTTATTTCACTGAGAGCTCATACGTCTGATTGCTGGTGGCCCAGGTTTGATTCTGCTCTGGTGGCGACGACAGCTTACATTAGGTTGCAAAGAGACATAAAACAAGTTTGACACAATGATCAGTGAGGACATGAAGATAAATGAGACTTTGTAATTATTCTGTCATGCCAAGTACATGTGATAGAGCACAATGTGATATTAGCCGCTTTCACCCATCCACGCCCGGGTGGACTGTCAACAAGTACAAATGACTAAATAAAGGACATAATGGGCTGAGCTGCTCTCTGACCTTCTAAATTCTGTAAATAACTCTGGTTTCTGCTTATAGCAGGTTTACATTCTACATAGGTTTGGTCACTATCAATCTTTTGAACAAATTAGGAATTGTGAACATTCTAGATTGGTGTTTCCCAAACTTTATTGAGCCAAGGCACATTTTTACATGAGAAAAATCAAACGCCATACCATCGAAATTGTCACCAAAAGTATATATACTAAAATAATGTTGATCTTGTCAATTTACTCTAAGAATGTACGTATTGTGAAATCTGAGCGTGTTTAGTTGAACACCAAGCTTTTATTCTGTTCCATAACAATTTAGCTGTGACTTTCTGCTATCTAGTGTTCATAACTTTTATGGACAGAATTTCTAGGCGCAGCCGAGGCGTAGAGGGGGTCCGGTTTGGTGGCCTCAGTATTGCATCTCTGCTTTTTGCAGATGATGTGGTTCTGTTGGCTTCATGAAGCCGTGACCTCCAACTCTCACTGGAGGAGTTCGCACCGGAGTGTGAAGCGGCTGTGATGAGAATCATCACCTCCAAATCTGAGACCATGGTCCTCAGTCGGAAAAGGGTGGCGTGCCCTCTCCAGGTCGGGGATGAGATCCTGCCCCAAGTGGAGGAGTTCAAGTATCTTGGGGTCTTGTTCACGAGTGAGGGAAGAATGGAACGGGAGATCGACAGGCGGATCGGTGCAGCGTCTGCAGTGATGCGGACTTTGTATCGATCCGTTGTGGCAAAGAAGGAGCTAAGCCGAAAGGCGAAGCTCTCGATTTACCGGTCGATCTACGTTCCTACGCTCACCTATGGTCACGAGCTGTGGGTCGTGACCCAAAGAACAGGATCCCGGATACAAGCGGCCGAAATGAGGTTCCTCCGCAGGGTGTCCGGGCTCTCCCTTAGAGATAGGGTGAGAAGCTCGGTTATCCGGGAGGATCTCAGAGTAGAGCCGTTACTCCTTCACATCGAGAGGAGCCAGATGAGGTGGCAGGGGCATCTGATTCGGATGCCTCCCGGACACCTCCCCGGTGTGGTGTTCCGGGCACGTCCCACCGGGAGGAGACCCCGGGGACGACCCAGGACACGCTGGAGAAACTACGTCTCTCGGCTGGCCTGGGAACGGCTCGGGATACCACCCGGAAGAGCTGGATGAATTGGCTAGGGAAAGGGAAGTCTAAATGGACCTTTCAGTGACATTCTTGTATTGTTTTGTCTTTTTAAATTGGGGGATGAGCAATTACATCCTTTTTCAGTTGAAACTGGTCAGCTTGTGAAAACAAGATCATAAAGTCACCAAGTGGTCCCTTGACTTAAGAGTGCCCCAGCTTACGAGTTTGTCGAGTTACAAACCGTCACTTGGTCGTTTTTTTTGTTTTTTTTGTGCTTTGAATTGTGAGCCAAAATGTTTGTTATAAGTGAGCTTCATGTACGTCACCGCTCAAGTGAAGTAGAAAAAAGAGCCACAGTGACCAATGCACTTTCACCTGTTTAATGCAAGACATAAACAGCAAAACACACAAATGCAAAATGAAAACACTCGCAAGGAGCTACAGTAGGCCAAAAGTCACGCCCAGACGCTCCCACACAGACTAACTGGCCAAATTCCTGATGCCACTCACTCGGCCACACCCCTTAAAGGCACACATACAGCACTGCAGCTTTTGTTACTTTCTGCTCCTCCCAACATATAGTAATTACACTTGATAAAACCACCAAGTTACGAGCTGGATCAACGAGCAACTATTACCTGTACACATTGTGTTACATGGATTAGATTTTTAGGACCCTGTGTCAGAGAGAGAGTGTATCTTTTGACTGGTACACCATTAAGCTTTCTTATCAAGTGCCAGCTCAATCAGTGCAGCTAAGCTTTTGTCTGACAACACAGCTGCGGAAATCCCACTCGTGCGCCTGGGAAATAACCTGCGCCTCCTCGTGCTTCATCGTACTTGACCATCAGCACGCCAGCAAAATTACTTCGAGAAACTTGTTCATTTTTGGAGGACACAAACGAGGCCTCCTTGTCAAGCAGGCTCGAGGGTTTCATTTGTATATTCTGTTAATATTTTGGATGAATAAGGACTGGAACAGAATCATTAGTAACTGAACAAGCTTTGCAGTTATGTGCATTCACAAAGTGAATCACGGAAAGCATTGTTCGGGTTAACTGAACAAAAAAAAAAACCCTCCGAGGTTACAATTACACTCTTAACATTAGGCACCCCTGCATGAGGTCCGATATCAATCGCAAAGTGCTCTGCCCTTTCACTTGTAAACAACATCCATCTCTTTAACTTCTTGTCTCATCTGTGCACCTTCTGTGAACTCTCGACTGGTCTTTTTACATGATCTCTTTAAAAATCCTCTCTTCAGGACCTTCAATCAAAGCTATAATAATCCCGATGGGCCCAATTTAGCAACTGAATTAGGCAAACCTCATGGAAAAGTGAGGGGTCCAGCTGGCTTCAATCGGGTTTGCGTTTTTATGACAGCGCTTGAGGGTCATCCAGCGTGCCGAAGCACCTCCTCGGAGGAGAAGTCCAGCCAATTATCTTTAAATAGAGCCATTATTTCCAATAAATGCCTTTGCATTGTTAGAGGCATTCCCCTGTGGAAAGATCATCTACATTTATCATAAACCCCATTCACACTTCAGTGAAGAGCATCCACTTCCACCACCTCCTGTTTGGACTTGCTGGCTAATCAACAGAATAGTTCTCAGCCCCCAGATAAATAACGCAATTGGACTTCCCATATAGAACACCCCATGTGATAATTACGTTGTGATTTCACACAGTCCCGGCTTGACTTGTTTTTTGTACTGTATACTGTGTTTGTGGCATTCATTTGTATTACAACAACAGTATATTAGCGATGAGTATTTGATGAGTTTTGACTGTACATATTTTCTATGTAGAATTTGTGCAGAAACATGAAAGTACCACAATATAAGTAAAAATAAACAACTTCTGGCCAGTAAATGAGTAAAACTACCCCGCACCCAAATGCCAGATGTGTATTGTTGTGGTTGTAGTTCAATATCCAAGGGGTTCCCAAAAATTTTACATAATTTCGTAGTCCATTAACATTTAATTCTCACTTAATTGTAATTTTTTTATGTGTATAAAAAAATAACTACATTTAATGCGTTTAATGTTGGTTTAATGTTTTACGTGTTCATTTTTTTCCCTGGGTGATATAACTTTTCTTTTTTTAAAGAACACCTTTTTTTAAAGAACGCCTTGTAATAGTATTGCCATTATATTTATCTCTAGTCATCTTTGTCATATCCTGTAATTTCACCTAGCCAAGCAAAAATATTAATAATATAGTTGAAAAAAGCACTATATTCATTTTTATGCTAGTTTTCAGTTACTTAAAAGAGGGTTAAGAAAATCTTCATACTGTGTGATGTTTCTAATATTGTGTTGCAAACAAAAATAAAATAACCTAAATATTACAAAACCTCAGTTATGGTATAGAAAAATTCTACACATTGTAAACCACAATATTAATTAAATTAGTAAATTATCTTTGGCAATGTCTGTCAAATTTTATTGATTATTTTAATTTTATTGTGCAGATGAATACAATAGTATGTGCATAATATTCATGGCCACCATACTCACCAGACATGTCACCCATTGAGCATGTTTGGGATGCTCTGGATCGGGATATACAACAGCATGTTTCCTGTTCTGCCAATAAAAAAAGTGTTTCATTAATATTTTTGTTCAGCGTATGTATACAGTACAGTGTATATACCAGAGGTAGGAGTAAGTCACATACTGTATGTGGAAGTCACAAGTAAGTCTCAAGTCATAACCTTCAAGTTTAGAGCAAGTCCCAAGTTATGGTGGAAACAAATCAAGCAGGTCAAGAGGAGTTCCCACCGCATTTCAAGCCTGCCAGCCATTTTCAGAGCTGCAACCCCATATTGCCAGACGTTTTCCAATTTTTCAAAACCCGTAGAATATTGTGTTTTATGACTATATAAACACTGAATCTACCAAATGAAAGAATAGAAAAAAAGAGAAGAAATGACTTGAAGGAAAAAAAAGTTTCATTCTACTTTTTCCTGTTCTTTAGTAATCAGCATTAGAATAATAAGCATCGTTACTGTTCGGAAGCAAAAGAGAGAAACTTGCAAGCTTGAGAACGCCATCCCACCTGTGAAATACGGGGGTGGCAGTATGGGGTTGTTTGCTACTGGAGGGTTTGTGCACTTCACAAAATAGATGGCGTCATGAAGAAAGAACATTATGTGCAAATATGGCTGGCGTAGCTCAAGACATCAGCCACGAAGTTAAAGCTTGGCCACAAAATGGACAATGATTTGAAGCATGCTGCAAGAACGGGTTTCAAAGTGGCTTAAGTCGAACAAAGTCAGTGTTTTAGAGTGGCCATCACAAAGCCCTAATATCAGTCCTCACGTGTCTTGTAGTTGAAAATCGAGTCGAGTCTCACATTTACATTACATGTTTTCGCCAAGCAAGTATCCAGTACTAAAATTGTCAGCTCAAGTCTGACTCAAGCCCTCCACCTCTGATATTTACATACCAGAATAAAATGACGAGAGGAAGAGGAGCATCGGGTCGTTGTCAGTGGATGCAGGGTGAAGAAGGATGAGAGAGAAGAGCAGCACAGGGGAGTGTGTAGCTGTGTGCCCAGAGGAGAGCAGCTGGAAGTAGTGACATGGTCAGTTGATGGCCGTCATAATCCTCTGGAACATATTGCCACTTAAGCATTGGACTCACTATGACAACACCACATGCAGTAGTGTACAAGGAAGTGTGCTCGTGTCACTGACAGACATTTGCACAGTCACATGATCAGCCTGTAATGTTTTCCGACGCCACCTGCTCTTGATCAGTGACACGCTCAGCTGATGTGACTCTTCCGGGCGGCGCTCGAGCCGCAGTAGCAAAAGTGATGAGAAGCGCAGTGAAATGTTGCGTGGCATCTAAACTGAGCGAGAAAGACTAATGAGGGGAAGTTAGGCTTTTGTTGCTCAGCCAAAGAAAAGTAAGCAGCACACCATACCTCCCTCCTGCACAGCTTTCACTCAGCCTGTGACTTCTCGACAACTTTATTCCTTTTTAGTCTTCACAGTCATTTTATATTCAAATTAGGCTACGATTACTAAACTTAGCATTTAATACGCTAACGGGATATAGAAAGTTGACAAACCACTGTTAGTTAAAATACTGTAGCTTTTAATGTAAAAATTTGACCATGATAAATCATTAGTATAATGGGTTTGAATATTCCAAATTCCAAAAACCATGCATTATCAGTTTATTGAAAACTCCAAATTGTCCGTAGGTGTGAATGAGTTTGGATTATTATCCATCCATCCATTTTCTGTACCGCTTATCCTCACTAGGGTCGCGGGCGTGCTGGAGTCTATCCCCATCTATCTTCGGGCAAGAGGCGAGGTACACCCTGAACTGGCGCTGAACATTGCCAAAGAAACGTTAACATTTATATGTTGTAAAATCAGGGATTTGTCGCCATATTGGAAACTTTGTGGTGCGATGTTCAACACAGATATATAGACCAGCTGAGCTGTGCAGCTTGATGGCTCCCTTTGACATTGAAAATGTGAATTTATTAAGAATCTTGTTGAAATGTTTTGAGTGAAGGGACATTTTTTTGAAGAAGAATCATTTAGCCTCACATTATCTGTAAAGAAAAAATATGTATTTTATTGAAATTAAATTAGCAAATCTCGGGGGCGGCGGGGGTAAATCCTGAGAGTCAAACTTGGCGAACCTCTGGAAACGTCACGGCACTCTCTTTGGAATGATTCAAAAGGTTTTTGCTGTTCATGATTTGAGCCCTGGAACCACTCCTCCAGCTTGTGAAAGAGCAAAACTTTTTTTTAAAAATAATGCTTTATTGTCATTTGCTCTTTTTTCATAAATGAATGGGATTTTTTTTTTTTTAAATTGAAATCGGAAATGTACAAGTCTTAGCATTGTTCTCACACTGTAACCTTTGATATTTGTCATTGGCACTTTACGTTATTATAAAAGAGTAGATTTTTTGGGGCACTTTATTTTAATTATCGCATTGTAATTGATTTTATTGGGGTTTTATATTTCTGTAAATCTGATCAGTGAGTTAAATTTTTGTATATTTTTATGAGTTTCTGTTCGTTGTGAACCCAAAGCTGCATTTTATTTTATTTTATTTTATTTTATGTTGTAGTCTACAGATGGAAATTAGCTTATTTTATTGAAAGGCAACTTGCCCAGCTCCAATATAATCATTAGTTTATGTATAAATTGTAATCTCTTTAATAGATATAGAATGCACATGAGAAAGAAAAACAGCACCGTGTAACAGTGGGACACTGCCGACCCCACCTTTAATGCATAGTTGCCATTGTGTGTTACCTTATATTCCGTACTCAATTGGTCACCCGTGCGTTTTTCCCGTGTCGCCGCAGGTGCCGACTCTCACAGTGATGCCAGCTCAGGAAGCGGCGGCGTTCCCTGGGACAGCCGAGAGACGTCCCTGGCCGCATCCACGGCCGCCTCCTTGGCCTCGTCCCTCCCTCTCAGGGACGTGATGGACGCGCAAGGAGACGCCAAGCACAGAGAAGGCAGCGAGCGAGGCTCAGACGGCTCGTTGGCCAGCGGCTCGTCCTTTGAGGAGCTCGACATGTATCAAGAGAAGCAGGCGGGAAAGGCGGAGGAAGACGAGGGAGAAGAGGTCCCTGAGGGTGGCGATAGAAAATCTGGGGAAATATTGCAGGTGGAGGAGGCGGACAAGGAGGATTTGGGGGACGACGGCGAGGAGTGACTATGTTGAGATATAAGGGATGTTAGGCACGAAATGGTGGCACGCTAGAGAGCGTCTCAGTTGTTGTTGCTGCTGGTTATGTTACCATGTCGCTGGATCCAAAGCCATTTGATTACTTTTGTTAAACTAATCTCATTAAAACTATAAATACTCCTATTTAAACCATGTCCAGTCACATATGCCACATACCTGAAGGCCTCACTGGAAAAAACAAAGGTGCACTTGCAAGATCTAATGACATTGCTGTGTTACAACTTAATTATTTTGGTACTAAAGTACTAATGCTCACTTTTGATTGGCACTGTAGGGAAGCATTCGTGTAACGATGTTATTTACAGTTAATTTGTCAACATGTTTTTTTACAATTAGCCACAGAAAAGGAGTAGTTACAGTCAATCCACGGTTCACAAACTTAATTTGTTGTGAGCATGTATTTCTTTCCCCATTTAAATGAATAGAAATAAAATTAATTGATTTCAGATCCCAGAACCAGGTTACATGTGTTTTTACATAGTGTTATTGGGTTTAGTTCAAAAGAAACGTAGAAATAAATGAACCCTTTATTGCCTCTTGTTGTTAAAAATGGCCAAGCGAAAGATCAGAAACATGAACATCGCTTTCATGTTTTATTTTTTATTTTTTTCAACAATACTAAGATTAAGCTTTCTAATAGCATGATGGAAAAAAAATCAAAAGATACAGTACCTGTATTTGAAATACGTGACACGTGAAACGTTTGATAGCTTGTGACTGACTTGTAGCGATTTGTTTGTGAACTGGGGCCTTTGTGAACTGAGGTTTGACTGTAATGTATTGCAATTCTACACCACTGCTAACTGTCAGTTTTTATATGAATATTATTTTTTTATTTAATACAAACAGCAGTAGAAGTAATGTGAGACATGGCTATGTGCCACAATTTCATTTGTAACTGTAGAAAATAATTTTCTGACTAATTAAGTGAAATTGGATCATTTCCCCCATTGTGGTTAGGTCTGACTGCATTAGATTGTGTTGAGTGTGCCAGTAAAGAGCACATTCAGTCATCAATTTTTATATTTAGCATCATAAAAGTCCAGTCGATCAGCATCGTAGACTTCTGTGACACATTGGAAATTATGTACAGCACATGGTTGTGTGTGTGTGTGTATGCGTCCAGCGTATGGGTCTGTAATAATAAAACATTTAAAATGTAAAAGTCGTCTCGGTGCAGTTTGTTGCGCTAACCTAAATGAAGTCACGCATATAACTTGAGACTGTCTGTTCGACCGTGTCCGTCGTGGAGTCCTGTGGGGGGGGTGCTTCGGTAGTATGGGGTACCGAACCACCTGATACGGGCTGTTCGGTCCCTGTACGACCGGTGTCAGAGTTTGGTCCGCGTTACTGGCAGTAAGTCGGACTCGTTTCCAGTGAGGGTTGGACTCCGCCAAGGCTGCCCTTTGTCAAACTGTTCATAACTTTTATGGACAGGATTTCTAGGCGTAGACGGGGTCCGGTTTGGTGGCCTCAGTATTGCATCTCTGCTTTTTGCAGATGATGTGGTTCTGTTGGATTCATCAGGCCGTGTTCTCCAGCTCTCACTGCAGCGGTTCGCAGCAGTGTGAAGCAGCTGGGATGAGAATCAGCACCTCTATATTTGGGACCGTGGTCCTTAGTCGGAAAAGGGTGGAGTGCCCTCTCCAGGTCGGGGATGAGATCCTTCCCCAATTGGAGGAGTTCAAATATCTTGCCGTCTTGTTCACGAGTGAGGGAAGAATGGAACGGGAGATCGACAGGCGGATCGGCCAGATGAGGTGGCTCGGGCATCTGTTTAGGATGCCTCCTGCACGCCTCCCTGGTGAGGTATTCCGGGCACGTCCCACCGGGAGGAGACCCCTGGGACGACCCAGGATACGCTGGAGAGACTATGAAGACGATGGATGGATGGATCTCCACAATTCAGTAGTAGATAGTTTTCACTCTTAGCACGTTTTCAGCAGTATCTTCAAACGTATAATGTATTTTGAAAACATTGTTTGTTTGTTTCTTACATAGTGTACAGAACCGCATGCTCGCCGCGTTTTTTGCTTGCGTCATAACAACATCTTGTTTCGGTGACAAAAGTCTTTCGGTCTGCCACCGAAAATGCACTTTTGGGCCATTTTCGGCGGCCGAACATTTGGTGCATCACTAAAACATAACACATGCAAAGTTGATTGTCTGCAATGTCCTCCCAACTTATGCTCTCAACGTGTTCTCACTACACTGCATGTCCTCATGAATTACTTCACCACATGTCGTCATTTGCATATCCTCCACGCGACTTGTCCTCCTCACTGTATGTCCTCCACACTTGAGTCCAGTCCAGCCTGAGGCTAAACATGAAAGTCAGTCTGGGAGAGGCGCTGATGACATAGTGGGCCAACAAGTGATTTAATGAATAGTGAAACCCACTGGGCTGTCTAGCTTCGTGGGCACGGAGATGATTCCCTCCCTGCGATGTTAAATATTAATCTCATTACATCTCTGGTGGAGAAAGAGAAGGAATTATTATTTTTTTTGGGGGGTCGGGGGGCGACCCCTGCGCGCACAGGGTCCCATCTGGGAGTGACCTCACACTCTCCCGTGACGTGTCACAACGCGTTTGTGGAGGCCAAGTGAAAAATGAGCAGTCTCCAAAGAGCCTTTATTTTCTTGCGCAAATAGGGGACAAGTCAGAGTGTTCTGAGCTTGAAATGTTACACCACAACCTAGTTTGCAGTTAGAATGATGATCTCGCCACTGCATCAACCCGGTTGGGTGCGCTCATTTGCAGTCCAGCTCACATTTTTCGAAAAAAGATCATTTCAAGCAGCTTGTGGAGTAACAGGTAGAATGTTCCAGTTTGCGCAATAAAACAGGTCGAATCTCAACTCGGGCGTTATTTATTTCAAAGGCACTTGTCCCCCCCTCGCTGTCGGATCGATGAAGTGGGCGTCGATTGCATTGAGCGTCTGAGGTGAAATGTGACTTCGGAGGAGCTTCGGCGGCGCGCGCGTGCAGCACCACGGACAGCGTCTCTTTCTCTCTCAACTTGGGCATCCGTCCTTCCTTCCCTCTTCTTCTTTTCCTTCACCTCACACGTCCGGGAGCGCTCCGGAGGATGTTTGCCGATTCAGCGCTGCTCGTCCAGCCCGCAGGAAGCAAAGGGAGCCCGCACAGGTAAGAAGTCTCTGTGGACGCATGCAAATATATATATATATATATATATATATATATATATATAATATATATATATTTTTAGGTAACTTCTGCTGGTCTTAAACTAGACAGTTGATTCAGGTTGTTGGTGAAGCTTCATTACAGCCTGTCATGATTTCTGACTGCATAAATTGTGTTTTATTTGGGGGTGCTTTCAAGCTGACAACGCCATGTTAGTTTTGCTTTTAATCAAGCTCTTTAGACAGATCCTTTTTTTTTTTTTCTTGGACTTGACAAGAAAGGGATTGGATTTTTACCAATATTTGAACAGCAATGAGTGTGTTGCAGAGTGAAAAGACAAACAAAGAAACTATATTTGTTGTTGCAGGCAGAGGAGTTAGAGTGCTCGTAGAATCATCATTATTTCCCCCCACCTAATAAAATGGAAGCAACGCATAAGAAAATGGTCGATGAGGTTTAAAGTCCATATTGAAACAAGCCTGCAAGTTCAATTTTGTTTGAATCGTCAATTTATAAAACACCAAATCCATACAGGGATTTTTGAGACCGAAAAAGGATGTGGAATGATGTTGATTATGGTGAATTATTCAAGTGTGAAGAAGTATGTGCTCCCATGCCATCATGTGAAGACCCCAACACCACACTAGCCTTGTCACCTGTTACATTTCAATTGACTAGTACAGAGAGTTTGGCTTCAACAATCGCTGACCTGTAAACAAATACCTCCTATATTACTTCATTTGATTCACTTGAATGGAAACGGAGTTTGTTGGAAATAGCAGCTTGTGTTGAATAAGGTTGTCCCCGTAGTCACTGTGCTCCACTTGATCGTGTGTGTGTGTGTGTGTGTGTTTATTGCTGTATTGTGCACCTGATGCCCACGCAACATCTGCTGTAGTCAATGACAGAGCTCAACATTGATGTACAAGCCTTCTTTTGCTTGCTCTAATGTGCTTTCTCTCTAAAAAAAACAAATGTACTTAAAACATGTAGCGAAATAATAATTGTGGCCCATATACTGAAATTCCAGTCACAATATACAGCCTGAAAATAAAATAAAATAGCGAACTAACACTTAAGTGAGGTGTGGGGCGGCATGGCTCAGGTGGTATTGGTCATCCCCCAACCTGAAGGTTGTGGGTTCAACCCTCAGCTCTTGTAACCATCTTGAAGTGCTCTTGAGCAAGATCGTGAACCCCAAGTTCCTCCTGACGCTATGCGTCATCATTAGCTGAATGAGGAGACAGCGTTAAAGCGCTTTCAATACCTTTGAAGGTAGAAAAGCGCTATAGAAGTGGAAGTCCATTTACATTTATATAGTTCGGTCAATGTGCAGGTGCTGAAAGATTCCGACAAATGACTTCCTATCGAGTGTCTGCTGGATTCAAAGTAACGCGTGTGATGACAATGAATGACTACTTCTCATTTCGTGTGTCCGAGGTTTTCTTATAATGTGTTTCCTTCTGCCAGCAACTATAAAAAATAACAATGGATGATGATATAGACCCGGGGCTTCTCAAACCTTTTAAACCAGGTACCACTTTAAAGAATACTTAGCCCTCCAAGTACCACCATCCCGAGTCATGACCAACATTAATATACAGTAGCGTAGTAGGCTGAGGTTTTATTTCTAAAAAGTACATTCAATGTTATTTTAAGCCACTCTAACATTATGCACAATGTGAACATTAACACTGTGCATACAGTATGTAGGAAAATTTTGGGGAAAAAACTACTTCATGATTCAATTAAAAATGTATTGCACAAAAGGTGAATCAAATCTGTATCTAAAAATGTTTGAGAACTAACAGCTATAAAATATCAAATGCTAATGCATTGTACTTTAAAGTTAAATACAACTGAACTGTACTAAACAAATGCACAGTACTGGATAAAAATACAAGTTTAAGCCATTGTAACATTATGCACATTTCGATCATTTAATTCGTTGATTCTTTTGCGTACCACTAGTGGCCCGCGACCCTTCTGAGGATAAGCGGTACAGAAAATGGATGGATGGACAGTGGTACCATACTTTGCGAATTACTGATATAGATGACAGTTCATAAGGATTGCATCAGAGCTTGCTATAAAAGAGATGGAAATAGTGATGTCTTCTAGTGATGTTGTTAGTTCCAAGTTGATAGTTGAGCTTAGATTTACTCCAGTTTATATAAATATGACATATTAGTTTAATAAGTTACATAATAGGAAGAAGACACTTACAGCGCTGGAAAACTGCCGATCACTACAGAATGATCAATTTCGGTCAATAAATGCCATTCCGACCAATTTTCATTCAAATAAACTTCGATGTTTATGTCATTTTCCGTAAATGTTTATGATTGTGAGACAAGTAGAGCAAGCAGCAACGGCCCCAAAGTCCAGCCATCCATTTTCAGTACAGCTTAACCTGTGCAGGGTCGCAGGGTGCTGGAGTCTATCCCAGCTGACTGCGGGCGAAAGGCAGACTACACCCTGAACTGGTCGCCAGTTAGTCGTGGGGCACATATAGAGATGGACAACCATTCGCACTCAGATTTGCACTCTCACTGAGTGGGAATTGAACCCACGCTGCCCGCACCAAACTCAGGCGAGTGTACTACTAAATCATCAGTGACTCCCAAAGTCCATCCTTTGTTTTGAAGTCCTCTTATTTTCCTTTTTTATTAATTTGTTTTATTTAATATCGCATATATATAAAACCCAGAGTCAAATGTTCATTTTAATCTATGCTGCGGGCTGCTAAGAAAATGGATGTTCATAATTTGGACACCATGTATTTAAACCATGCAAACCTTTTTGACCCAGGCCCCTAAAGGAATTGGAACCGAGAATCGTTTGGAACCGGAATCGAAACAAGGAACCGGAATCGGAACAGGAATTGCTCAAATTCAAACGATGCCCAATCCTAATAACGACCTCACTATTGTAAGAGATGTACAGAGTTCTCATTTCACTGTGAGGCAGATGTGCTCACCAGTTGTTCACCGTGCCGCCTTGACTTAACCATTTCAAAATAACTACTGTGAAAAAGGTCATATAAAGTACCGGTAATAATAAAGCTGGACTAAAGTTTTGCAGAGTGCACTGTGAAATTCACGATGATCCAGTAAATGAAATAAAATCTTGATAATCCAATGAAGAAAATGGTTTATTTCTGGAATTCAAAATCGTATCACATCAAGATAATGTACCTTGCAGTAACTTCCACAGATATAATTTCTATCGATTAAAAACAAAACAAAGCTTGCCAAAAGAGTGCAGCCATGGAATGATGAATTATGCAAAAAAAAAAGAAGCAAAAGAATAAAAAGTGTGCGGCCCTCAGAAACAAAAGTGCCATCCATCCATCACGCAGTTGAGACCAGTGCCACTTCTTGCAGTAACGATCTGTGCGAGACACAGCCAGGGGATGAATGTTTGATGAGGAAGGCGGAATGGGGTGTGCGTTGGTCCGGTAACCGAAGTGCCCCGACCAGTCCCAAAGGGAGGGGCGCTTCGGTTGGGCTGGGCGACCGCCCTGGATCCTGGGGAGTGGGTGGTGTTCCCACGGCTGGGTCTCCCGCGGTATGGGCTCGCTGGCTTGGCCCCCCCCCCCCCCCCCCCCCCCCCCCTTTGTGGGTGAAAGGGGCCGGGCTCACTGTGCTGGCTCCGCAACCCCGTACATGCACCACTAACATACATGTGATATGGTGTTCATTCACTAATACGTTCCATAGACACACGATATAGGCTTTAATTGCTTGTGCTGAGACCACTAATAATAACACAGGCTATATTAGGCTAATAAACCCACAGGTTATTACCGGTGTTTAGACACTATAAAAAGCATCCCACCGCACCACTCGTCAGTAGCACCGCCTTGTTCATTTCCCACATCCTCTCCCGTCCTGCCGTTTTCTGTCCTCTCTCATCTTGTTCTATTTGTTAGTTGTTGCATGTCCTCACCAGGTGTCCCCCCACCTCCAATCCACCAATAAGAACAGGATTTGACTGTTGTAACGTTACTTGTGCTCAAATATCTAGACTGTCTAACTATTGTTCTGCTGTGGTTCACATCCCTATTCCCCTTGTCCGTTCTGTCCTCCTGTCTGTTCCGTCAAATCAAAAAAATAAGCAGAGGGAGTATTTCAAACGCCCCTGTTGCACAGCAAAACTGTTCCAGCACAAAAGGCATACAGAGCCACCATTCTGCATGGACATGCAACTGAACAGGACAGGTTAAAAAATAAAGAAAGAAAGGGAGAAAGAATGTGGATACCATGGCGACCAGAACGAGGCCGTGGAATGAACGGCATGTGATGACAGTTTCAACTTCAAGGTCCTCATCGCTAATTGTCTCCATGGCCTTCTTACAAAAGGTCAGAGGCTTTATTTTCAGGAGGCACTTCCTTGTTTTGATGATCAGTAGCTGCAGGCAGCACGGAATGAACTTTACATCTCAAAAGATGATTTATGCACTTCACTTTGTCTGGAGAAGAGTAGATGACAGACAATGTTACATTGTTGTTGTAGATAACGCACAACGTTACGTTGTGTTTGTTTTGTATTGTATTTGATGGGATTTTCACTGATCTTTATCTTTATTTATTGAGTTTATTGATCAGGCAGTGTGGTGCTATAACCTTCTAAGCAACAGTGATTTGAATACAAGCAGTGTAGATATAATATAACAATATTCACAGGCATATATTTTTTATCCTCAGTGAATGAAGACAGAGTTATATTACAGCGGCTTACTGAGGAGTGAGTGTCTTCATGTATTTCCATACTGCCCCCAGGTGGCCAAGGCTCACACATCAGAAGGAGCAGCACAATGTCCATGGACTTGAAGCAAACAATGTGTCAATAACTTTTTCATTCCTTACATTCCATTTAATTACGTCATTACTGTATGAAGTACAATGTTACAGAGTGCCAGTTCTCTTATTAAAAACATAACAGTTTCAGGGGAACGGGATTATTGTCATTTCCATTCATTTCATAGGAGAAAGATGATTTGATATGATATGAGTGTCTTGAGTTACATGTTCACAGAACTGAAATATACAGTAGCTGTATGTCAAATCAAGTATATGTCAAATGAAACTGGAACTTGAGCTGCATTTCCACTGCAGACCTTTATAACCGAATTCCAATTGAATGCCTTGCTCACCCTGTTCAGAGGCGCAGGGAGCTGGAGGAAATCCCGACTGACTTAGGCGCGACTACATCCTGGACTGGTTCCAAGTCAGTCAGAGGCAGACAGCGATTCACACTCACAGTCACACCGTCACTGAGTGCGAATCCACGCTGCCTGAGCGGAAGTAACCCATTACGCAGACTCGGTCGGAGCATTTGGATATTAAATCCGATCAGTCTTCACATTTCACACACTGGCAGATATGTGATTCCTATCTGATTTGTATTCACATGCAAAACGATCAACACCTGATTCAACATTCAGTCTGATTGCGAACCGGGCTCGTATCAGGTCACTTAAAGCATGTCGTTCAAATGCGCCTCGCCTCGTTGTGTTCTTACTACGTTGCATCCTGAACAAATGATTGGATTTGGATGACACTCCTATAAATAGTTTAGCAGCCGGATTGCTCATTTTACAGGTGACAAATGGTTAATTGTTCTTGTTTAGTATTCAGTGAGTGATAATGAAATGATAACTTGATTTCCAGTACATACTACAGTACCTTTCAAGGGACCCACGGTTGCATAACAGTATCTCGTGGGGTAATTACATACAGGAGCATCATTTGGTGTGAATTCACTGACTGAGTTTGCGTCCACAAGCAAATAGTCCAATCCAATTATTAGTGTTGCAGCTTCATGTTTCTGACATTTCATTCGAGTGTCATGTCAGCATCAGCAGCAGGTCGTCCATCCTCCCTTCCCAATGACAAGGCCCACCTAAACCCACTCGCCTACTCAGGACCAGTCTTTCTGTCTGCACGCACAAAATGTGATGTGAGGCAATTCTTACTTTTTATCTTTCACTGAGTCGTTCCAATGTGGATGCGTCACACGTAGTAAGTGACCTCCACCTGCTCAACATTTGCGTCTACTTGGGGGCATATTGCCATGTTAATATCAACTCTCCAAATAAGTCATAGTAAGAATCCACGCGAATGACATCTTTCTCAAGCTCTTACCTCAAATTTCTTCATCTCATTTTTCCACCCACTTGCTTGTGTTGCTTTGTCTCTGTCGTACTTTTGTTGTTCCCCCCCCCCACTTTTGCCGTTCCTTCACACAGTCTGGCTTGAAGTGTGGAAGAGGCTGCTGGGATTTATGCTCCTGAATTAAAAAAGGCCATCTGCTGAAGAAAGTAGAGACGGTCACGCAGGAGGAGAAAGGGAAGAAAAAAGGAGGCAATATTCCGTGCTTGGATATTGCGTCTTAAATGTGCACTGTATGTGCACCAGCATTTTATATCTTATTGGACTCGTTTAAGCTTATAAAAGTAACAATGAACAGCTGGCTTGGTGTCAGTAACTGAGATGGGCATAGTAGAAAATCATTACAACAAAAATTAAATATGAATACCATGCAAATGCAAAACATAGTGGGTTTGTGACGAAACAAAACAAAACAAGCAAACCAATAAATGAGAAGAGGCAGGCTGTCTGCGATGTTTATGGAGTCACAGCAGGGCTGTTGCTTTATTGTAGCGTAGTGTCACGAGAAAATAGACTGCGGTCAAAAATGTGAGGTGCAGCTTCCTTTGGGGGCAGGCACAGCAGCTCTGTTAAAAAAAGAGATTTTTTTTTTTTTTTTTAAAGAATCTGTTAATATTTTCGGCTATGTTAGATACTTTATACCTCCCATATGTATCTACTCATTTCAGTGACAACAGCGACTCCGCGCTTTGCTTTTTAGCCACCGGTACATAAGACATTTTAAATACAGTCAAGTATTATTGTTAAACCACATAATCAAACAATTATAATTGTTACTTGTGACTGTGGGCCCCGGAAGTACTTGGCGTGGCAGAGCCGTCCAGCTCTTTTGGCTCACTGTGTGATTGGCGCTCCCACTCATCACAACAATGACAATTTATAGAGTCTGGAAAAACTATCGTGTCCGTTTTGTTTATCAAATAATAAGTCAATATAGTAATTATCGTGACGGGTCTCCATGCGATGGCATTTTGGATTGGCCGTTAAGAGCTGCAACGTTGCGACGCCATTCACCGCAATTCACATTTCAAATTGCAGCTAAACTCGTGGCTGACTTTCGGTCACTCATAAAAACCCGTTGCAGAACCTGGCACGCTGCCCGACAGTTCAATCGTATTTTGTTGCGCCCTAAGTCATGATCACTCAATGATGCTGGAGTAATGTCATAAATTATAGTCATGATTTGTATGAAAAGCGTCTCTAGCCTATGAATATAGAACAATCAAATGAAAAACAGTAAGTATGGTGGTAACTGAGTGTTCCTTCTTGTGCCAGACGTCCACGCAGAAATGTTGGCTTGATCTTAAATTGCACTTCACGGGAGGCATAGTACCCCGCATAATTTTTTAAACCTGCTTGGCTCGCTCCAAAAAATAAACACATTTTAGTTCCTACAGTGAGAGAGGGAAATGTGTGAATATGGGAAAATGTTGGCAATTAAATTCGAGCAAGAGCAGGTCTCTAAAATGGGCAATTTCCACCAAATGTATTAAGAGACTAAAGAATTGTTTGCGGCAAAGAGACAATTCCTTGAAAGAACACTAAGAGAAATATCAAAAGAGCACAGACAGGAGCGAACCAAGACAGCAAAGATAAAGAAAATCCACTGGTGGGCTTGCAGGCCTCCTGGGGTATGGACATTGGAGAAGGAGGCTGCAAATGTGACAGCCAGAAATCCTTTTGTCACTTTTGTTTCTTGAGGCATTGTACTAACTAAGTACATCACCTTTGTTAGCTTGTGTTGGAGTACATAAAAAAGAATTATTTTTTTTGTCAACAATCTCCCAAGTTTCTGTTTGATTGGTTGTTTGTCTAATGAGGCAAAGCTTCAAACATTGGAGAGCTGCAGTGTGCATTCAGCACTCCAAACATTAAAGAATGTTCTTGTGTAACACGACTGCTGGTGCGTTTGTATTCGAGGGAAGTAGAAGCGACTTGACCCATTTACGCCGTGAACTTACACTCGTTGACAAGCTGCCGAGGGAGCGAATGAAAAGTCTGACATCCACAGTCTTTATCTAATGCAACATGCCACCTCTCATTTCTCATTAAAAGTATCATGTGAGCCACGAGGCAAAATCGACAAATTCTCAAGAAGTATTACATTCGTCTTTGCTTCTCGCGGGTGTTTGTTTTTTTGTTGAACTCAATCGATTTGAGTAGAGATGGTAACCTGTCATTTGTTCCGTGTAACTCAGTGCCAGTCATAACCAAGGTAACACCAGCACACGTTGGCATGCTGTCGTCGTGCATCACTTTTTTATGATATTGCTACCAAGGAACCGTGCATAGGACTCGTAGAGGAGAGCTGGTGACGAGAAGACTATTATACATCAGTGCTTTCCAAATGAATGTTAAGATAAAAGAAACCGCAAACAAATATAATGAGGATCATTTCAGGCATTCGATGAACGACAGAAGATGAGAAGCCGTGACCGGAGTCGGGCCAGTTCACACAAGGCACGCTTGCCAGTTCCCCCAGAGGACCGAGCACCACGCGTGGCCAGACACACCGACTTGTCTTGGTCTGCATTCTACTTCCCTCTTCACCTTCTCCAGCTACCAGCAAGTTTCCATGGAAACAACGAGCAGAGGGAGGGGAGGGATGGAGGAAGAAAGGAAAAACAGAGGAAACCCCAAAAGAATCTTTGTCTGCAGTCTTGACTCCTGTCGAGAGTTTTTAAGTTGTTTTAATGGGCAGCTTGCTATTTTGCAACACCCTTGCCAATGATTCCTTCACATCCCCCGTTTTTACCGTCCATGATCGGACTTCAGCGCAGTTAATTATTTGCATGTCTGTCAAGCTGATTAGCTGAGACGCTGGATAGGATACGAATCCTTTTGGCTCGATGATTTACTCCGATACAACTTTACCCACAGTCAACCGAGTGCTTAATTAAGCCTCGGGGATTCCAAGAAACCGACACAAAGAGCAAAGACAAAGAACAATAACCCTTCGCCTCTGCAGTGTATTAACGGGATCTGCTTTAGCTCCACGCATAACGCTGACACGTTAAACCTTGAAATACTGTCTAGATTATCAGCTTTAACTTAGTTCCGTGATATTCTCAATTCAGTTCAATTTAGTTCCTCTTAAAACCTGGGACTGAGCTACTGAGACAGTTTAGACTTTTACTTTGCGTGGCAGATAAAAGAAATATCACAATCTGTGCGTCATTTGTGTGGGGATTATCATGGAGTTTAGAAGTGGATCAGCGGCACGTATTTGTGGGTCGTTGATAAAGATTTTCAGCGCTTGTTATTGCCTCCACCAAGGCAGTATTTTTTATTTTTTGTTTTTTGGAGGGAGGGATGGCTAGATTACAGAAAAACCTTTAATCCAATATCGATAACATTTTGTGGCCTAACCCAATAACCCTTAAATATATAGCAAAATAGATCATAATTGTGACACTTCATTTCGGTCACTGCTGGTTTAGTGGTACACTCACCTGACTCCAACGCAGGCAGCGGGGGTTCAGTTCCCACGCAGTGATGGTGTAAATGGTTGTCTGTCTCTATATGTGCCCTGTGACTGACTGGTGACCAGTCCAGGGTGTAGTGTGCCTTTTGTCCAAAATCAGCTGGGATAATAAGAAAATGGATGGATATTTCATTCTGGATTTCAATTTCAATTTAAGAAAGAATGTAATTCCATTGTTGAATTTTTCAGGTATCAGTAAAGTATCATTTAATTACAGTGGCTTTGCCCTAACTCTTCATTTTTCTTGCTAAACATGTACATTTCTAATGCTTTTCCGTATGATTTTTTTTCCAGCTACTGCATCGGTTCGTCTTTGTTCCGATCGTATGAATAACCGCCGATGCACTTGCCCTCGCAATCGAGCACTGGGTCCTCACAGCCGCAATAAGACAAAGGAATTGTTGTGTTGCATATGAGACTGGGAGTGACTTTCTCTCCGTTTGATCTGCAGGCTGTAAACTACGAAAGCGCAGAAGAGGAGGCCGAGCACGAGGATCACGCTGATGCTTTCAATGGCCTCTGTCAGAATAAAAACACTGGTCTTGTGAGAGCTGGTGCCGCTGTGCTTTTAACTTCAGAGGCGACGACATCCAAACCTGAGCAGACGCTGACCAAAAACAATCACAGTCAGGACCTTGCTCCGTCAAGGGAAATGTCATTGGGGAACTCCCCAGTGTTGGGGGTGCACCCTGTGCCCCGACCCTTCTGGCTGTCCCGCATTCTCCTCCTGCTCCTATGCGTGACTCTCTTTGCTCAGGCTCCCCAGGGTTTGCCTGTGGTTGGTTATAACACAGAATCCAAAAAGGAGATCACGCTGGAGGGAGACTTGATGATCGGCGGTCTCTTCCCCGTGCACCACAAAGGCGAGGGCGCCCAGGATTGCGGGAAGATCAATGCGCAACGAGGAATCCAGCGACTGGAGGCCATGCTGCTTGCTCTCGATGAAATCAACAGGGATGAGCGCATCTTGCCCGGAATCCGTTTAGGAGCTCATATACTGGACACGTGCTCCAAGGACACTTACGCTCTGGAGCAATCTCTCGAGTTTGTCAGGGCTTCACTCACCAAAGTGGACGACAGCGAGTACACGTGCCCTGATGGATCCTATGCCATCCATGATGAAGTCCCGTTGGCTATCTCTGGAGTTATAGGAGGATCTTACAGCGATGTTTCTATTCAGGTATGTAGCCTACAGATGAATGTCACGTTACAGTATCAGGTTTTCTGGTTTCTGGTTTTGAGTGTGAAGTTTGGATTGGTTCTCTCCAGGTATTTCAATTTACTCCCGCAGTCTAAAACCATGTCCCTCAAGCGGCATAAACACATACATATTTTTAACATCTTAATGTATTTTTAGAAGTGTAGCGACCCCAAAGGTTTGTGTCTGCAAAAACGGGTGCAAACTTGATTGCTCATACAAACAGATGTCGAAGCTGATTAATCAGGCACAACCAGGATCGCGGCGACCAAACGCACTAAATTTCCGTGCATTTTTTTGGGGGGGGGGGGGGGGGGGGTCTATAAAGGTTAATTTAGCATGCGCAATGTGATTTATCAAACTCAACGCAAATTGAAATGGCTGATTTTGAATCTTTAAATAGTGCGTCTGAAAGGCAAGTGCAAACCAACACACAAAGTGGTGCCAAACTGGCGTAGGTAAAATTAGAAACGACGGAGATATTTTCCAATTGTGTAAACATTTTTAAAATGTCACAAACAAAAACTATTGCAACATATCTTCTATTCAGCTATGCAATTTTCGACGCTTCTGAATGATCTAAGGCCTGACTCGAAACCAGTCACAAGAAGGAGTCATGTCATATCACCTACGACAAAACTCCTTTCAACTCTGCGTTTCTGCGGGTCTGGGTCATTTCAGCGCACAGTGACAATTTGCGCTTCTCTCAGAGCAGTTTTATGGGCGTGCTGTCCCAAGTTTTAAACACAATGTTGTCAGTTACCCGTACATCCAAAAACATGACTGCAGTTGCTGGCTTTTCCAAAATTATCCGAGGGATTAATTTGTTTTCCCAGTAATATGTTTTTCTTCCAGTGATACATCCAATTTCATCCCTTCAAACTTAATTTAGAATTTGCGGTGCTCTTCAAAATGTTCCATGGTGAAAACCATCAGCGCTAAGTGCAAAACCCTCTTTTAAACCACTCCTCCACGTTTATGCCTGTTGCCAACAGCGCCCACAATCTGTTATAGTGAATGCATGGGTAATTGAGCGACTGCTGCTTTGGGATCTTAGTAAATCATTATTACTTTGTGGTGTGCTATGTGGGTCATCGTGAGCACACCACAGAATGATATCTCCATATTTCCTACCTGTGAGAGGAAGCATGGCGCCAAAGGGCATCTAGACTGCTAGAAAATAAATAGAAGTATGCAAAATGCTCAAATTAAGTCAGTTAAACGGTATGTGTGCACCCCGCTTTAGGTACATTAAAGACTCAATGATGCTCAATCCCAGTTTAGTTCCCATATCCAATTTTATATCTCTGCGCAGGTACAAGTTAAGCATATCAGTGTGATTTTATTCAATACTTGAAAAAATACAAATGCGAACGCAGGTAAACTAATACACGCCGACTCGGCACATTCACAATTACATCTGATGTGTCCACTGCCATTCCGGTCACATTGTCAGATTCATATAATATTACTTTCTTTCTTCCTTTTTTTTTTTTTTTAACCACAGAGGATCAAGGCCTGATTTGGATCTGAGTTTATGCATTTACCGTTTCTCCAAACTGGACCACATATGAAAAAACAATTGGAGTTGGATCAAATATGTAGTGCGAATGCAGCCTATGTGCCCCGTTGTGATCTGCCAAGTGCGTACTCAAAGTCAGCCATGATTGGCTGTAGCATTATAGGAAATAAATGGATGGATGACCAAAGTGTAAGCAGTTGGAGCAATTCCAAAAGGTGTACCTTTGCCTCTGTAGCGATAGTACACCCAGCAAAGAGACCATGATGGATGATCCTAACAGCGCCCATTTGGACTAAAGCGCCATGTGCAATTTCACCTAGTGAGATGTTAGCACAGGTTGGTAACACAAGTATCGGTTTCATTGGGAGGATCTGTTTACCTGCTTAGCTGATCTAATTTGGAGCATGCCTTTTTCGTTCTCTGTAATTCACACTTCAACAGCGGCGCTGTCAGAGGCTGACATGCTGCAGATGTTGTGTACAGATTTGGCTGACAGGATGACTAGTGACGGCAGATTTACTCGCCGAGGCAGCAGCGCCCCGCTCGGCTCCCTCGCGCGGACTCGATGAAAGCTCCGTTAATTGGGTCTCGAGTCTTCAGCACTAACATACATGTATATAATCCCAATCTCATTGTGAGAAGGGACAGCGTGTCACGCGGATCTTGGCTGTGTAAATATCCACAAATATAGCTGCTTCGGAGCATTAACTTCAACCCATCGGCCTGGCAAGCTGAGGACCACGTCTGCTGCCTCAGCTGATGACGTAAGGTTCACTTCACTTTGGATCATGTTTAAAATATCTGCATGGTGGTTGCAAATAACATCCTCAAAGAACTATTGGCTTTGTTGGACATAACATATGCATCGTTACTGTTATTTTACCTCGGATAAGCGGAAGGAAATGGATGGATGGATAAATGTTGAAGCCCTGTACAGATATTGTATTATCCTATAGCCTCAAAAAAATTATTTTGCTAGTTGTTTATTTGAAGGAGGCATTGTGTTGGTTGGAGACGGCTGCTGTCCACTGATTGGTCAACTTAGAATTGTTTCTTCCACTTTACCATGGGAATTAAATGTGTAACTGTCTTTTAATGCTAGGTCCCTATCAAAATGCAATACAATATACAATGCAATGCGTTGCAATGCAATGCAATTCGAGGTGGATTATGATTAGTTTCCTCTGTGTCACATATTATGGTCCCTTGTTCCTGAACAGTGTGACCTGTCTTCGCTCTTTAATAAGGTACAAGCATGACATTGATTAAGATATGAACTCTACTGTGACGTTTGCACATGTTGCACAGCTATAAGACAATACTGATGGGTATTTGGTTTGCCGTATGTTTTATTATTTAGCGATTTGTCTTCAAAACGGTCTTCAAGGAAAAGAAAAACATTTTTAACCAAACCTCTGGCGATACACAATGTGAGGAAAAACAAAAGCCCCGTTCAAAAGAAATGCCGTGCGTCTGGATCTACTACGCGTATCTACCATCATCTACAGCCCGCGGCGGAAACGCCACTTAAATCAGGGAACGTGTGTTATACTGAACCATTCCCAAATAAACCAAACCAAACCATGTGGCCATGTGTAGTTGTACAGTTATGAAGTGGCACCGGCTGTTATATTTCTTCCTTAGAGGGAAAACAGGTATGCATCTATTTGGGATGAGGTATTTATTGTGCCAGCAAACAATCCAGCGACTTTTGAAGAACAGTGTCATTTAGAGGATATGCAGTATGTTTGTCGGGCATCCGTATACTCTACATGCCGCGCTTCAGCTGAAACGCTGACGTTTTCACCCAGCCTCGTGGATGACCTGACTTCTGTGGTCAGAGGTCAGGAAATGGCGGTTAGCCATGGTTTGTTGACAGCAGAGGTCAGCGGAACACGTCAACGCAGATGCATAAATGCAGCATATGAATCACGGCTACAGTACATCTGTACGTTGTCCGTCAGTAGCTTCCTCAAATAAGCATGTAAACCCCTTTGCGCTTTCCTTTTGACAAAAGACAATTGTTTGTTTTTACAGCTGTGGAACAAATATTTTGACTCACAAAACAAATGGATAACCTACAGTAGAGCACAGTGATGCATTACGCAGACAGTAAGCTCCTGGGAAATGGAGTAGGAAAAGAATCCAGAGCGTCTATAATCCATTTATAGAATCCAGCGCCTGTAATTGGATTGCTGATGTAAAAGGCAGTTTGGAAATACGGGATTTGATGAACGAGGTGTAATTTTAGTGAGACCCTATATCTGGGGTCCTTAGAGAATGCCCCTGTCCTGTTGTAATTTATGGATGTACTATTATGAGCCTGTGGTTTCCCAGTGAATCTGCCTGATGTGCAGGATTGCACCACAGGGCCCTGTTCCCTTTCTCGCCATGGTCGACCCTCTTTATTGTAACAAAGTTCAGTCGTGACCAGTGAGCCTTTTTTTCCTTCCCTGGCTGGGAAACTTCATTTATCTAGCTTATGTAATGTCCGAGCACATTAGTAAATGAAATGTGGCTTTTGAAAAGTAGAGCTGGACAGGAAAGGCATTCCGAAAAACGATGCTGCTGAGCTGGGCCTACTTCTATCCACTGTGTGACATTTCAGGCCATTAGGTCATTCAGCTACCCACATTAGCGTATACATTTCTTCACAAGAGACAAACTAACAACTCAAGTAAATGGCTTCCATGCAATAACACTGGTGAATGCACAGGAGCCTGTCTGTAGAGAAAACAACCAAATATTTTGAGAAGTGGTAGCCAAAAACTATCCATCCATTTTTTTTTGGGCACAGGGCCAAATGTATGCTGCAGACGGAGGATTATCAGCACTGGGAGGGTGTCAGGTATTTGTGCCCTCGAACCCTTGGACCTGTAAGCGCTTGTTTCTACATACATTCACATTTGCATTTGAAGAATTGATGGAAGCGTGCAAAGACAGGACTGTGTTGTGCAACATAGCGTTCAACTGTTTTTCACCATTTCAGTTTTCTTGGCTTTTGGGGCGTGGCTAAAATGGGGCCCAGTGCCAGCCACACTTGGGTCCGGCATGAGTCCCCTCTCCACCACTGTTATAAGAATTGAACGTCTTTGTCCGTATCAGTGGTTATCCGGCGCAATTGAGAGTTACTTAGAATAATTACAATTACTTGTACCACAGTGCGCAGTTAGCTAGCTAGCTATGCCTACAACCTAACAATGCATCTTCCTTTGATGCCACAATTTACACAACAGCTCAGTGTCATTCTTTAACTTCCCAAGTTTAATGTTATTCATGCTGTTGGAACGCAAAGCATTGAGGGTACAAAACTAGCAAGAAGTATGTGCTAAAATGTCGTGTGAATGGCGTGTGCCGCCATGTTAAGAAACAGTTAACTTTCCCTGAAATGTTATGTTGCGGACACACACACCGAAAAGCGGCAAGTGCGGCGGTGACGCCGCAGACAAACCCGCCACCGCCCGTCCGCGCCGTCGCCTCAGGGGAGCCTCCGGAAGCCTTTTCGATCGTGAGCTAGGTGGTGGCTAGCGCCTCTCGTTGCCCGGTGACAACCTGAAGAGATAGACAGTTTTCTAGCCACCAGAGGCTTAAAGCAGATATATTTTCACGGCTCAAACATGTCGGGATGTGTAGGCGTAAGACAAATGCTGTAGGAAGTACAGTCATGCCTCGTTTATCACGGGAGTTTGGTTTAGTACCACCCTCGCAATAGGTGAAGTCTGCGAAGCAGCAACCACATATTTTGGGGATTATTTATACATATTTTAAAGTTGTATGAACCTTCCCAAACTCTTACTAAATCTTCCCCACACTCCTATTAACCTCTACCATACTCTTATAAACGCTTTCTGTACTCTTAAATGCTTTGTAAACTCTTAAACATACAGTAATACACAGTAGTACTGTAAACTATGTTTACATTGTATTTCTTGGAATGTGTTTTCATTATTTTTCTTTTCAGTTTTATTATTTTAGGCTAGGAAGCATTTCTTTTACCACAAAAAAAAAAAATACAGCATACACTCACAATCCTGGAATATGAATAACATGCATAATTATGCATTGATATCAATGTGAAGAAAAGTTGACAATACACTGAATCTGTACTAGGTGAACCGTGGCACACTGTTGCATCAGTTTTTCAGTGGGCGTGGCTTCACGCGTTCAGCGGACACGCCCACAGCGTTTGAGAGCTGAGACAGGTTTTTCACAAAGCCTCAGCTACCTGCCGATTTTTGGGGATCATTCAAATCTGGCAGTTGTATTAACAACACTCGTCTCTGTGATGTGTCACATTTAGAAGACATGCATTTTTTCTGCCTTTAAGGGCCACTGTAGTTCATGCATACATCTGGGAATGTATACGTGAGTCCAAGCAAGGCCCCAAGGTGGTCCACAGCAGCCCTGATCACAGGGAAGCTTGTTCCCTTCCCAACGGATCTCGCCCACCCTGAACCGATAACCTGTTTGTTCATCACCGGGCAACTGGGAATGGCCCATTGACTTGGAATTGTGCTCGTATAGCTGAAAGGCATCTACGCCTACGTTAATAAGTGCTATGATACCAATGACCAAGCGCCCAATATGTCAACAAAAAAAGCCAGTGGCAAACGTTGGGCTGCCTAGTGTTGTTGGAATGTGTCTAGAATCACTGCAGAGTGTACAGTATTTGCAACTAGGCGATATTCTGCATGATTTCTGCATTAATCCCTAGGTTTAAGTGAGTGTATTTCCCGCTCAGGATCAGACCGCTACACCACAATTTCACTGTTATTTTAAAGAGCCTGATCACCACGGAGACATGGTGGGAGCACGCTGAACTGACAGGTGGCAAGTGCTCTCTAAATCCGTCACAAAAAAGGAGCGTGTTTCTGCGCCGCTGTTGTGGAGGTGTGACAATCGCCACGCTGCCGTTACATGCGGAGGCGAAGTTCTGTGACACTCTCGCGGGCTAGTTCCTGTCTTCCCCATCTGTGGTTGCAGCCGTGCAGTCTGGTGCTTTGGCAGAGATGCGCATGGAGGATACGGAGGCATCATATGACAGTCCCGTTTCACAGAAACACTGACACAGCGACGGCCAGACGTGGAGGCAAGGAGATGGAGTGAGAGCCACCCGGCGTCACGTGGCATCAAGCCATCCAACAATCAAAGCACGTTATCTTGTGCTTTCACAAATAACTTTGTGAGGCCATCTGGACTCTTTCAATGTCACTCCTATTTATGTATTTTCAAGGCTTTCGAATGAAAATTCTCTGCTGCGTTTAAAAAACAGGTGTGACACTCAAAATATTCAGCTGGTTGTTTGCATACTGATTTTGCATGCAAAAAAATAAAAATGAAAAAATGTTTTCCTCCATCAAGATGTCCAACACCGTGTCTGTATTTCATCAGCATTTTCCTCATTTAGGACTCTCCGTCCAAAGGCGTGGGCTAATCAGATGTATCTCATATTTCAGTCCAGGAACATTAGCCTCAAGCCTTTCTTTTGATTTCTATATACTGAAGCGACTCCACTCGACTTTTTTTCTGTACCCCATAGTGATCTATGATGCTAAGTGTGATGCACTGCTTAAAGAGTGTCCATCGCAAAAAAAAAAAATAATTATATGAACACATATGAAAATCATAAATAATTCTCATATGATTAGATTATTCTGTGGCTTGGCAGAACTGTCTGTTTGTGTCGTTGCAATACAGATGATCATCTTAGCTATCCATCCATCCATCCATTTTGTGAGCCGCTTCTCCTCACTTGGGTCGCGGGCGCGCTGGAGCCTATCCCAGCTGTCATCGGGCAGGAGGCGGGGTACACCCTGAACTGGTTGCCAGCCAATCGCAGTCATCTTAGCTACTCATTGAATATTTCCTCATATTATATGTGAAGAACTGGGTAGCAGAATGCCAAATTGTGTGTATCCAAAAAAAAACATCTCAGACTTTGGTTTAATATTGCGGCAAGCTTTGCATTTGTCAAATCAGAGTAGCTGACCTTGTTAATGAATGGAAGCGCTCAATGTGTGATGCAGTATGAATGGCTGCTACATTCTTTGAGGGCTGTTGAAGACGACTGCAGCACACAGTAGATGAGACGTACTTCATCTGGCAGGATGAGGGGGCAGGATCTAAACCAAGGATCAAAAACTTCTTCTTCTGTTTGGGTCTTCTGGGAGGGGCGGATGGGTTTTTCATGTAGAAAATATCATCACATCTCTACGGGAACCTTTCACTGTTTTCTGCCTCTTTTATACGGCAAAGCCTCAAAAGAGTTGTATTGCTGTGAGAACAGAATGCATTAACTTTCGACTGTTAACTGCTTATGGGCTTTGACGTGACGATATTAACATACATTGTGCTTTATGTGCTAAGTAAGCACATTCGTTATATATGCTCGAGCTTATTTTAAAGTCCCTGCAATGTGAAAATGAATGTCTTCAAAATTTGACATACCACAGAGAAGAGTGTTGGTAACAACCAAGCCAAATTTGTCGAGTATCTTGCCACAATCCACTGGCGCCTTCAGATATGAGTCCCTTGACATTACAAGTGTTTTAAGGTTCTTTTACTAGATTTTAAGTGTCTTAACAGTCTTGGGCCATAATATGTATCTGATATGCTTTTATCATATCAACCCTCGTGGCTCCCGAGGTCCTCCTGGCACCCGGCCTTTTTATTATTCCAAAAACTAGAACCAAAACCTATGGAGAGGCTGCATTCAGCCATTGTGGCCCACGCCTCTGGAACAGCCTACCAGAGGGCATCAGGAACGCAGAGACTGTTGATGCCTCAATAAGGAGGCTCAAGACTCACCTGTTTGTGTTGCGTTTTAACAGATTTTTATATGATTTATTTAGATTTTAAATTATTTCTTTAATATATATTTAGTCATTTAGTCATCAACACATCCATCCATCCACCCACCCACCCCGTTTCATTGTATCTCCGATTATCTTTCAGTTTTCATCCTATGTTGGTGTCTTTTAGTCTTTTAAGTTTTACTCCAGTGTCTCATCATGGGACCATCAACGCCGGAAGGTGTGTTCGGTCTGCCCGCGGGGATGCCATTCTACAGCCTCCCGGAGACGGGAGGACTGGGGGTCTATACGCAATATGAGGTGTCCCACCCAGTCTACCCCTGTCGTGGTGGTCTCTGATGTGGCATCCTCTGTGGATGCGGGCTATGGCACGTTTCAGTGTGGATGGCTCTCACAGGTTGCGTTTCCTCACCCAGGATCCTCAGTGGCTTGCCATGTCTCTATACTATTAGTCAATAAGTGCTGTGCTTGTGTGTACGTGTAGTTGTGTGTGTTCGTATGAGTGTGTTACATATATATGTGGGGATGGGAGGGGTGGGTTTTTGTATATTTCCTCCTATTTTAATTCTCCGTTTTTAACTCTGTGAAGCAATTTGGGTTTCAAACGTATGAAAAGTGCTAAATAAAGAACATTTGATTGATTGATTGATTGATTGATCGATCAAAGATACGAGCTGTCACAAAATGTTCGTCTTGAGATACAAGCAAAATTTGAGATTCAAGTGTGATTCAGACCCACACCGCTAGATGACAGTAGCACACTTCACATTGGTTTCCTTGCAGTGGAAGGACTATATCAGTTGGTGGCAGTAATGTGCCATTACGATGGTTTGCAAATTGCCAATAGTCCTACGAAGAAGACCAAGGCCTTGTTGTTATTTGCCATGTTTGCAGTTTGTGTGGAGAGCAAATGTTATTACTGTGTGTTTTATACAGCACAATACTTAAGGAGTGCAATTTTACTTGTGGGAAAAAAACTTTTAAAAATGAATTTTGGGTGTATTTTGGTGGGGGTGGAACGGATTAATTGCATTTCCATTCATTTTAATTGGAAAAGATTCTTGGAGACACGAATGTGATCACGGAACAAATTGAACTCTCATCCTTCCGACTGCCTTTGTGGTAACAAACCAACAGAAACAAGATTGTGTCCGCATACTACACAGGAAGTAAAAAAAAAGAAAAGTTTATCACAGCAATTTATGGACGGTTATTAATTTATTTAAAACCTCTCACAGTTCAGTCAGCATCTTGTTAATGAAACATCCTCGAGGAAAAAAATTAAGAGGCTTTAAATTATGTAGAATATGTCTACCTACAAGGCAACACCAGCCTTTTCACATCACAATTTGGTTACTCATTGGTACCTAAATTTGAGGAGGATTGCAATGCAATTTTTCATTTTAGTAAGTGGGCTTTGGCTAAATATATTTTTCTGTGTAGCTTGCCACGACAGATAAGTCTGAAGAGAGCAGGCACACCGCTGCCAGCTGCTTCGCCACATGTTGAGAAATACTGCCAAGGCTGTTTAAGGAAAAATACAATTTTCTGCAGAAATGTCATTATCAGGCCATACGCATTCTTCAGCTGACCTGGCTTCCTCACCTTTGAACTGATATGAAATGTGCACTCGTGCATTTCAGCAATCTAGATTTTCATTTCGGTCGAAATATCTTAGATGAGACAGAAATAGTCCTAAATTGCTTATGATAATGATGAGCGGTGACAGGAAAATCTGACTCCAGGAGTTCACGTCATTTTTCATGTGTACTGTGTGTGTGTGTGTGTGTGTGTGTGTGTGTGTGCATGTGTGCGTCCAGAAGTTCCCGGTATACACCCAACAAATGTTCAAGCCTGGAAATTTCTGCTAGATTGACTCATTTGATATTCATCCCTCGGATTCTGCATGAATGCAAAGATCCCACGTTTTAAGCCCAGTGATGCATCACACAAGAAATGTTCCAGCATTTCCACTTTTGCAATGGAGACTCAACTTATTTGTAGGTTGAATTTTTATGCTTTTAACTTCTATTAGAAAATGTTTTATTATGCCTTTTGAGTCATTTGGATAGATAATAATTTTCTATCTGCAGTTTCACATGCTTAGTTGCAGCGTTTAACCAAATTGCTTTCACGACACAATTGTGGTAGTACAGTATCCAGAAAGGGACAATTGAGGTGGAATATGACTTTTATCTGGAGCGCTTGAGTTTCCTCCTAAATGCTGTGTTGATATATCTGAGCTCATGAGTGCAGGCCAAAACAAGAGACTGCATGAATCCCAACCATAATTTTTTTTTTTGCCCCCCCTTCAAATCAGTCTAACTGCCCTTAGGCATTCACAAAGACGCCTCAAGGAAAAACTAGTCTGTCACTTCTTCTGCACACTGTCCTCACTGTCACCGCCCTCACAAAACCTTGAAGTTCGAAAAGTTTCTTTATTCTTTTGTTCTTCTTTACTCCTAAACCTTTCTGCCCTCATCCTCTGCACCTACATGTCTTCTTTCCAAAACGTAGTGGGAGCTGACAGGATTTGCAGTTTTATGACAAATTCTATTCACCGTGGCATCTGTCACTCGCTAGTTGGCCGAGTGGTTAAGGTGTTAAGACTTAAGAGCCAATGGACAAATGTCCATGTGGGTTCAAACCCTTGAGAGGATGAGTGGCTTGGAAAACGGATGGATGGATACAAAATTGCATTCATTTATTTTCTACCATTTTTACCCCGTTTAGGGTCACGGGCCTTTCATTTTTACCCTGTTTAGGGTCACGGGCCTTTCATTTTTACCCTGTTTGGGGTCACGGGCCTTTCTCAGCTGACTTTAGATAAGAGACAGGACACACGTAGACAAACAACCCGTCACTGTCATGTTCTCACCTTTTTAGAGTCTTCATTGAACCTACAAAGCATGTTTTGGCAGGTATGCCATCCACGTGCGGTCCCCATCCCCTTTAATTCAAGAATGGCTGAAAAATCAAAATATATATGTATATGTATTCACCCTATGATCCTATGTTTTTTCCAGGTGGCCAACTTGCTGCGACTCTTTCAGATCCCTCAGGTTAGTTACGCCTCCACCAGTGCCAAACTTAGTGACAAGACTCGCTACGACTACTTTGCCCGCACCGTGCCCCCCGATTTCTTCCAGGCCAAGGCTATGGCCGAAATCCTACGTTACTTTAACTGGACGTATGTATCGACAGTCGCATCGGAAGGTGACTACGGCGAGACCGGTATTGATGCCTTTCAGCAGGAGGCCCGAGCCCGCCACATCTGCATCGCCACCTCAGCCAAGGTGAGCCGTTCCATGAGCCGCTGGAGCTATGAGAACGTGATCCGCTCCCTGCAGCAGAAGTCCAACGCCAAGGTGGTCATCCTGTTTACTCGCAGCGAAGATGCCCGTGAGCTTCTGGTGGCGGCCAACCGCATGAACGTCACTTTCACCTGGGTGGCCAGCGAAGGTTGGGGAGCGCAGGAGAGTGTGGTGAGGGGCAGCGAAGCTGTTGCAGATGGCGCATTCACCATTGAGCTGGCCTCCTATCAGATCCCCCAGTTTAATGACTACTTCACGGCTCTCCATCCGTACAACAACACCAGGAATCCGTGGTTCCGAGAGTTCTGGGAGAACCAGTTCCAGTGCAGCCTCCACAATTTAAGCTGTGGGAAGCACTCCCTGCGAGAGGCTCCGTTTCAACCTGAATCCAAGATTATGTTTGTGGTGAATGCAGTTTATGCGATGGCCATGGCATTACACAACATGAGGCAGGCCTTGTGCCCAAACTCCACCAAGGTCTGCGATGCTCTTAAACCTGGCAATGGCAGGAAGTTTTACAGGGACTATATTCTCAAGACCAAGTTTGAGGGTGAGCAAAGTATTCACTGGGCAATATCAAAGTGGATTTTGTTTTTCATTCATTTGCATAATTCTAAAACGAGAATATTCGATTATTTTCCCAATTTAAGTGTATTATTATTGTACTTTGCAACGCACTATGAGAACTACAAGTACTACACTGCTGCTTGATTTAAAAAAAACTAAAGTTCAATTTTGCAAAGAGAACTAGCGCCACACCCACACCACCATTTTCAAGGGTCGACTGAATCGTAGTTGTAACATCACTTGCTCTGTTCGTATAGAGAAAAAGTTTGTTTTTTGCCTGTCTACATAAAATAGCAGCTGCAGTGCAGTCATTTTCAATAGCTTCTCTCCTTTTCTGTGTTACACAATCTATAGTGCAACCCAGCCAAAGGACAGAGGCTATTGAAAAGCTGTCTTTGTCATTGTCCAGCGCTTTCTGGATGATATACTGTCCCTGTTTTAGAGTTTTTGTATTTTAACATTCTTTTCATTCATTTCCAACAGCACCATTTCGTCCACCAGATACAGACAATATCGTCCGCTTTGACGCCTTCGGAGACAGCTTCGGCCGCTACAACATTTTCCACTATCACAAGGAAGGTGGACGCTACAGCTATCGCAAGGTCGGTTACTGGGCTCAGAGTCTGATCCTGAACACAAGTCTCATCCCTTGGGCTGGGGCACCCACCTCTCAGTGTAGCGACCCCTGCAGGAAGAATGAGGTGAAGAGTATGCAGCCTGGAGATGTGTGCTGCTGGATCTGCATCCCTTGTCAGTCTTTCCAATACTTGCAGGATGAGTTCACGTGTGCTGACTGCAGCTTTGGACAGTGGCCTCTGGCTAATCTGACAGGTTGCTATGACCTACCTGAGGAGTACATCCGCTGGGAAGATGCCTGGGCCATTGGACCTGTCACCATCTCCTGTCTGGGGATGATGTGCACTCTATTCGTCATTGGCCTCTTCCTAAAACACAACGAGACACCCGTAGTGAAAGCCAGCGGGCGTGAGCTCTCCTACATTCTCTTGCTGGGAGTGCTGATGTGCTATACAATGACTTTCATCTACATCGCCAAACCTTCCACAGCCGTTTGTACACTGCGCCGTCTGGGCTTAGGAACCTCCTTCGCCGTGTGCTACTCAGCTCTGCTGACCAAGACCAATCGCATCGCTCGGATCTTCAACGGCGTTAAGGGCGGTGCCCAACGACCTCGATTTATCAGCCCAGCCTCACAAGTTGCCATCTGTGGCGGTCTGATCTCCTGCCAGCTGGTGGTGGTGGTGGTCTGGCTGCTCATAGAAGCTCCGGGAGTGAGAAAGGAAGTGAGCCCAGAGAAGAGAGATGTAGTCACCCTCAAGTGTAACAGCAAAGACTCCAGCATGCTCATGTCTCTCACCTACAACTGCGTCCTCATCATCCTCTGCACGGTTTACGCCTTCAAGACCCGCAAGTGCCCTGAAAACTTCAATGAAGCCAAGTTTATTGGGTTCACCATGTACACAACCTGCATCATCTGGCTGGCTTTTCAGCCCATTTTCTATGTCACTGCCAGTGACTACAGGGTGAGTTACTGCATCAAAATAACTAAACTTCCACACGGCGATTTTGACTTTTGTTCGGGGATTTTGTAATATAAAAAGAAAAAAAATATATAAAAAGAAAAAAATATAAATAAAAAGAAAAAAATATAAAAAGAAAAAATATAAAAAAATATATATACATTTTTATATATAAATATAAAAACAATATATATAAAAAGAAAAAAAAAGATTTTGTAATATAAAAAGATGAGACCAAGATAATCATGACAAAAACAAAACAAAACACACCATTAATGTGACTAATAGGCTTTTCATGACATTTTTGTAGTCACATCTTACAGCACAACACACCAACTGCATTGAGCTCCACAGCATCAGAGGGATCTTATTGTTCAAAGCTATCGGTCAGGAGAAGGGTACGCAAGACTTTAAGGGACAAAATTTGACATGAAAAGACAGTCATCATCAAATGGAGAAAATATAGTGACAGTACCAAGAACTGGACATCCCAGTCCAGTAGAAAAAAAATCTTACTCGGGAAAGTTGACTCTCAATGATTGTGATTTAATCATTATGAACACAGACACATCCCCAGTTAAAAGAGGGTGTGCACACTTGTGCAACCACATTATCTCAGTTGTTTATAATTACTTCCCCTCTCTAAAAGATTTCTTTTTTTTTTTTACTTAAGTTGTACAGGTTATAAGTCATAATGGTAGATTTGTTTTTTTTTATACCACAAAAATCTGGCATTTGCGCACGGGCGTGGAGACGTTTTTAAATATTGCTTGGCACATAATTGCTGCAGCATGATACAGTACTATCGTTATTGTTTTCAAAATCATGCATTAATATTGTAACGCGAATGACTTCCCCGAGTGTAAGGGTTCTCAACTGGTGGGTCGGGTCCCAGAAGTGGGCCGCAGACCCATTTTGGATGGGTCGCAGACAGCTAGTGGGGAAATTGCGTTGTTGTATTCATATTTTTTTCAGTTCCCAGAACTGAAAGGGACAAGAAAGGTTACTTCCTTGGGCTCTACCTACTAGTTTACCCTGTAAACAAATACACTGCAGCTCAGCCTGTGGCTGGTGGATGTCAGGGCTGCCAATATGCTTTTGGCAGTACAGCAAACTCACTTGAAACGGCCTTCAAAATATAATATTCTACACGTTTTCAGAGGATATTTTTAACCCGCCCAAATCTTTATTGTTCTTAACTTCTAGAAATGTGGCTCGTGACTTTGCCACAATTGGAAAATGTGGGTCCCAGGGTGACAACAGTTGAGAACCACTGCCCCAGTGGCTACCTTTGGAATCTCAACATATCCCTTACCAAACATTCGATCAGATAAGTCATTTTAAAATAGTGCCATATAACAAACTTGACAGACTGCCAGAGAAATTAGCGACGGACGTTGTCGGGGTATTTGCCCCTGGGAACCGAACACATAGCGGCATTAGGAAGGCAGAAGGGAGATGCAGACAGTGGAATCCCTTGACACAATTGCCTCTGCAGAAACAAAGCGAAGACAGGCAGGACTGCGAGGGCTGAAAGCGAACTGGACGTCCCAGTGTGTCCCTGCACATTGCTGTGTGGAATGGAGTGTGAAAGACAAGAATGCAGAGTCCCAGCTGTTCCCCCTGTCCTGGGACTATATGGAGCTGCTCAGATGAAGCCTCCCCCTTTCCCCTACTGGCAATGTGTGGAACCTGCAGGCAGAGCAGGCTCATCAAACAGATACAAAAATCTCCTTTGACCAATAAATAATGAGTGAAGCATAGAGTCAGTTTTGTACAAATGTTACAAGTGTTTCCTGAGTTTAATACCGCTTCTCAAATTGTTGTCACATCCCGATGGAAATCTCCAGCGAGGGGAAAAATTTGACTGTGGTCCGCCATGAAATGTTAACATGAATTAAATACAATCCACTGAGCCATGAATAGCTCATCTGATTATCATATGAAATATTGAAGCTGTTCTCAGCACCCTGAGGGAGAAAGGTCTCGTCTTGTATGTCAGGCCTGGTCATTTAATCTTGGCAGCAAACACAACTGATTAAACACCCCCAGTCACAGACGGCGCCTCCATGAAAACACCGAGGGCTGACAGGATAGGCAGAAGTACAACCTCTGACACATTACCAAACCTTTTGCGCTCAGAGATGGACCTTCAATCAGACTCAACCCATTTAACCATTGAGTGAGTTTCGAATACAGGAAAAGTCGTGCATAATCCTCAGCTGTCGTTTCACCAAACCAGGATGGGTTGGTAATATTTCACCAATTTATCACTAAAATATGACTAAAGAAGTACATTAATGACAGTTGGGGGGGGGGGGGGAGAGAGAGAGACATTGCACATGATAGATTTATTTAGAGCTTGTGATAGAAAGCCAAAGCAACGACACACTGGGCAATGAAATTCAAGGTCCATACCAGTCCTCCTCTTGCTGGCTCATCGAAAAACCTTTTCAATAACCACACAGCACAAAGCACAGTAAAAAAGAGAAATTACATTCTGAAGACAGGATTTATAGTGCGCAAAGCAGTGCTGTTTTCCTGAAATAAAATCACACTTTTCAAAGGTGTGAAACTGCCATAGCTTTACACGTCGTTCTTTATCCTCCAGCCGGAAACATCTCTCAACGAACGTTACTGCAGAAGCACATTCCTGGTCCTCTCCTCTTCCTTCGCAACACTTGTGAATTATTAAAATCACTGAAGTCATTCCAATGCAGTTCCGCATGCAATTATATTCAAAGCATCTTCTGAATTGAGCAAGGGTCATTTAGCCTTTGCCCTCCCTTTTGTACGAATCTCGATGTATCAATCACGTTACACTTATTGTTTCCAAATATTTCACACGAGGGGGATAGTCTTCTTGGGATATTGTTGAGACTGTAACTAATTCAATTGAATCTTACACATAATCAGTGTCAAAAATGAATGACCACACAGTAGTAGTTATACACTATTGTGTATTTTATGGTAGTTATTCAGACTTTCCTGAGTGGATTTGAACACGTTTGCAGGTGCAGACCACGACTATGTGTATCTCGGTCAGTCTGAGCGGGTCGGTTGTCCTGGGCTGCCTGTTTGCTCCGAAAGTCCACATCATCCTGTTCCAGCCGCAGAAGAATGTCAGCACTCTGAGAGTGGCCACCACCCGCTTCAGCGTCACCACCGGCCCGGCCTCCAGTTTCTCTCAAGGTACTTCACACACTCGCCGGCAGGTGACGGGTCACATTGTGTGTTTACCTCTTTGAAGCCACGCGTTCCGTGTCTTTGTTTTGCAGCATCAGCATCAGCCTCCAACGCTGTTCCCACGGTGTGTAACGGCCGAGAGGTGGTGGACTCCACCACGTCTTCCTTGTGAAGATCAGCTGAGTAGCTCCACCAGACGTTGTAAACACAATTATATAACCACTAGTCCTCAATCAGGTGTCTCAGATATTAAAGCGGACCATTGTCCTGACTTTGTTGTCTTCAAAGTGCTGTGAGTACAATGTTCCAATTATTTTCTTCTGTTCTTTGATTCAAAGCAATTACAAAGTAAATTCATGCCAGTTAAGGTTACATCGAGTGTTGCCCTCGTTTCTACTGCAACAATGATCGTGAATCTGTTCAATGTATTATATACAGGATGTTTTTCATGTAGATTTTGGTGAACAGTTTGTGCTTTCTTGTAATTTATGTAAATAAAATGTGTTTTTTTATTAATACGAGAATTCATTTGTAGTTTATTGTAGATGAACCATTCACATTATTTGTTTCCTTGCTGTATTCTTACGTGAACTCTTTATATAAATACTGTGTTGTACTTTTTTATATCACTAAACCTGGGATTTGCACAGTGGTGGATAGACTTTTTAAATCAATTTTATTACAATAATCTATGTTTTTACTGTGATCTATCTTCTGCCAAAGCATTCTATTCGAATGGAGATCTCGCCAACATTCAGCCGAAAAGAATACATGTGCACAAATCAACTCCCAGAGGATACGATGACAGTATTTTACAATTGGTGCACTTTTATTCACTTAAGTTCAAGTGTTAACATTCCAAGCACACATATTAGCATCCTCTACTGTGGTATACAGTATACAAACACAGCAGCATGCAGTCGGATTGATAAGGAAACTGGAGCCTGCCACAGCAGTAGTTTAACACTGCCATCTTGTGTTTTATTCATTTTAATGCGATCTTGTTAGTGTTAACATGAGGGGTGCTCTAACAAGCATGTGATCCCCCCCCCCCCCCCCCCTCCCCAATTAAATATATTCTTCAAATTGAACACAGTAAAGCACACATGGTAAAACTAGATTTTGCAACTTTCTTGGCACACGTGGAGAAATTATAGGAGTTTTAGGATTATTTTTGACAGACAACAAAAAGTATGGAAAGGAGTACTGTATGTGCTTTCTGATGCAATATGCACCAAATCAGCATCTGGACACTAGTATCATTTTGGTGACATGAGTTTGCTTTATGACGTATCAAAGTGTTTCCCAACCTTTATTGAGCCTAAGCACATATTTTACATTCGAAAAAATCTCATGGCACAACACCAAACAAAAATGTCACCACAGTACTCCACACGCATTGTCTCAATTCACTCACAAATGTATTTGTTCAGTGTGAAATCTGGGCCTGATTAGTTGAATACAAAGATAATTTTAGGAGCCGAGGTCTACGCTATCCTTCTTTGTGTAATGTGTAAACGACAACTATTTTAATAATCGATCAATTGTTTAGAGCCATTGTTTAACTTAAAACGGTCCAAATCCTCTGATTCCAGCCGCTCAACAGTAAATATTCGCTGATTTCTGTAGTCCTTTATGAAAGCAGACTGATTATCTTTCGTGTTCAATCAAAGCAAGCCATTTGCAAACACCTGCTTTTACTTTGAAAAAACAACGCATTTGTCACTTTCCGAGATGACCGCTAGGTGGCGGTGTAGCCCGAGATGTGAGCGACGAGCTGTGTTGTGTTGGACCGCGGTGGCTGGCTGCGAAGGTTGACAGTCTCGCTCCGCCTCTTCCTGCTACTGTAAACACTCGGAAAACTTCCCGAATTCCCGGAGTCAGACTTTCGAGACGGTGCAGTGACAACTCCAACTGTGAGGTGTTTTAAGGAAAAAAATATATATATATATGTATGTGTGTGTGTCCTTTTCTAACAACCCGCCTTCATTCCCGTCAGACTCCATTCGAAGTTCAAAGGTGAGTTCGGGACGTCTTTATGGCGACGCAGATTCGTTCTTAAGACACTGTAATTATAGCCATCTTTCACATGTATACAGTACGGGGGGCGGGATGGAGACCCGTATTACTAGCTGCTCGTCACACACAGTTTAATAATGTGGTGATGGCTGTATTAGCAGGGCATGTCTGAACATGTCCCGACATCACGGCCACTTGAGCAACATGGCAGCTGTGTGTGTGCGTGTGTGCGTGTGTATGCGCGTGTACATGCCACCCTTGAAACAGAATAATCATGGCACCAAAGAGACGCTCTGTTGCTGCAGCCAAGGCGCGCGGCAAGAAGGCGAAGACAGAGCCCGAGTTATCGAAGCCTGAGGATGCCTTTACCTCCACCAAAAAGTCAAAGGCACAAGTCAAAGGCACGAAGAAGGTGGACGGGCATTGCTTCCTGTCGAACGGCGCAGAGGTGACCACTCACGGCAAGGCACAGTCATTAGTTGTATTTTGCACAGACTCAACCAAAATGCTGTATTGCTTTCCTGCAGGTGCACGGCGACTATGACTGCATACTCAATCAGACAAACATTGGGCATAACAATAATAAGTTTTATGTAATTCAAGTCATTAAAAAAGCCAATGAGTACTATTCATGGAACAGATGGGGAAGGGTGGTAAGTTTGTCTTTGGAAATCTGTCATTTTCTTAAGTTGTGTGAACATAGACTCACTGATCATAAGATAGATAGTGTACTTTATTCATCCCGTGAGCGAAATGTTCACAGCTGATATTCACACGTATACTTTAATATAGAAAAAATAATAATAATAATAATAAATACAAAGAGCAGCATTGAAGCATTGAGCAGATTTAAAAGAAATGTATTTCCAATCTAAATAAAAAAAAAAAAAATGTTGCATGTTGGTATATGATAAGTAATGATGGTGCTACAGTAATATTTGTATTAAAAAAATGCAAAGTACAGGGTGATTGAAAAGTAACTCCCTATTTTTAAGTACTTGTAATTTATTTCTGAACTATAATTCTTACAAGAAATGAACATGAGAAGAAAGTGTATTGCATGGAGTTTTATTTACAATTCGATATGGGCGACAGCATTAGCCACCAGTTTCTCAAGCCGCAGGGGAACCGCATTAACTGATTTCACAAGGAACTCTTGTGGGATGGAAGATATAACTTCTCGTAGTCGCCCTTCAAGTTCTTTCAAAGTCGTTGGTTTGGTAGAATAGACTTGCTCCTTTAATCATGGAACATGCACAAAAGAATAAAAAAAAAAGATTACAACATATGAATAAATTATAAGTATGTTACTTATCAATCACCCTGTATATTTAGTGATATATAATGAGGCGGCACAGTAGAGACTGGTTAGTTCTGATGACCGGGGTTCAAAGTTTCTCTTTTTGTACCCCGGCCATCCCAAAAACATGCGTGGTAGGTTGATTTAAGACCCTAAATTGCCCATAGGTGCGAATGTAAGTGTAAATGATTGTGCCCTGTGATTGGCTGGCGACCGCCTCTCGCCCGAAGATAGCTGGGTTAGGCTCCAGCAGGCCCGCGGCCCGAGTGAGGATAAGTGGTACAGAAAATGGATGGATGATATGATGATGAATTATAATACACTAATACACTCAATATGGACAGTGTGTGAAACCGTTCATATGCACATGTTGATATGTATGCATAATAGTTGTATTGCACATGTAACTACAAACGGTAGACATTAAAAATAATGAAAAGTAATGCGTTATCGATAAATATACAAAGTGCAAACTACTAATATCTAATACAACCTGTGTTGACAGTGGGAAAGAAGGTAAATAAATGTTTTGCACCATCATTGTTTGAAGGATCCAAACTCAAATCAAATAACATCATTTACATATCGGCTTTAACGCCTAGCAGTTCAAGACAGTTTAGTTTTCCTGCAAGAAAATCAAAGGCAATGTCATGGACACTAAAGCTATGATTTGGCAAAGATGAAAGGAGATTGGACATAGAGTCAACCAACAAAACAGATGTCATGCGGTAGTCGCACGCAGTCCCAACTGGAGATAAAACATTTTATTTCAACAATATGCGTATTAACTGTGATGTTAAATACAGTGGAGATAAAACATTTTATTTCAACAATATGCGTAATAACTGTGATGTTAAATAGTGTTGTAAATTGTGCTGCATTATACAGAGATGTGGTTCTATTTTGTTTGTCGTGAAATGGCAGGAAGTTACATAAAACCCGCAGTATGATAACGGTGCAATTCTACACTGTAAACTACAACCACAATAACAAACGTTGTTGAATTTATACCACTGTGACTGTCAATCAAAACTGATACAGCTCATGTATCAGATCTCATTGGGCTTTACATGTTCATAATGTGGTCGTGTATATAGTTTACATGTTTCAAAAGTCTTGCATTAGAGTGAAATAAGGGACTCTACGCGGCTTAAAAAAAACCAAATGATGCTTATGATGAAAAAGAGAGATTGGATCTCCTCTCTGCTCTAGATTAAGGCATCAGAAATCTCCTGGACAGGATGTGTTGCCATGTAACGGTAGTGGATACAATACTACTTGTTAAAACGAAGTCCGTGGTATAAACCCTGTAGCATCGGTACGTTCATACAGGAACTGCTGACATGCGCCAGCCACGTAAGGGCGGAATTGCAATGCGTCAAGAATCCAGCGTCTAGCGCACCAATATATGGTCTGACAAATGATCTGAGGATCTCGTTGTACGTATTTAGCAACTAGGGTGCTCCCAGCTTGCCAGATATAATCCTAAAAGAATGGCGAGGAAATGGTCTGGGGGCACGACCTGCTCACTGTCAATATGGGCTGCCTTATTCATTTTAACCTAACTAGACAGGTTGATATCCTGGAAGTCCTAATTGCCTGAGAAAGTTATACTGTGATTATTATGTGTTCCATTTTCATTTTAACAGTGTTGGATATTTTAGCTGATAACCGATTCCCCTTTCATTCAAATTAAGGGAGAGGTAGGACAATCCAAACTGAATACTTTTTCGGACGTTGACAGTGCTGTGAGGGACTTTGAAAAAAAGTTTAAGGACAAGACAAAGAACAACTGGAGTGATCGCATGAATTTTGTGTCTCACTCTGGGAAGTACACCTTGATCGAGGTGGATGGGGAAGAGGATGCACAGGTCAAGGTAAATGTTATTTTATCGATCATGCAAGGTGGGTTGACTGTGAGGGAAGCTTGATGTCACAGAGCCATTAGCAACACTGAAACATTTTTAAACCATATTGCTCAACCTTTGCAAAAACTTTGTGTTGTCATATTTGTTAGGTGGACATTGTTGATGGAACGGCTGTCGAGGTCACTAAAAACGTCCTACCTTGCAGCCTTGATGCACCTACACAGGCACTCATCAAGCTCATTTTCAGCAATGACATGTTTAAGGAGGCCATGGAATGTATGAACTTAGGTGGGTGTGACTCAGTGCATGGACCGGTTCAGGCACCATAATAATTTCGCAAAGTATTAGGTGGGTGTGACTCAGTGCATGGACCGGTTCAGGCACCATAATAATTTCGCAAAGTAGAGAGATGACTGATACATTGAATGGAATGTCTGTATGACTGACTATTATTACAAAAGTTAAGTCTGACTTTACCTCCCACCTATCTTTCGTTCTTTGTCAGCCTGTCACGTCTTTCAGAAGTCTGTCACTACAAGAAGGGTTAGGGAAAGTTGCACAGGTAGAAAGTATAAGAAAGCATCTGAAAACAAATAGAACATTTGCAATTGAACAGAAACTATGAATGTTTAAATTATCTGCATTGTAAATTTTTTAAAACCGGGCTACGTAATCTCAATGTAGCAAACTTAAAATCTCAAGCGTGCACTTTGTGTCTTGATACAGATGTCAAGAAGATGCCTTTGGGTAAGCTCAGTAAGGATCAGATCAAAAAGGGCTTCGAGGTGCTGGGCCACATCAAAGAAGCGTTGATTTGCAAGAGAGGGTCATCTTTGGAAGAACTTTCCTCCCAGTTCTTTACAACAATCCCCCATAACTTTGGTCGCAACAGACCACCAATTATTGACAACGATGAAATAGTGAAAAGGAAGAGAGAGATGCTGATTGTAAAATGTTTTTTAAATTATCATCATTTACAATCTCCATTGGGTGTTCTTCAAATGATTCCCCTCCCAAATTGTTGAATGGCCTTGTAGGTGCTTGCTGACATTGAGCTCGCCCAGACCCTGAAAGCAGAGACAGAGAAGGCACAGGAAGAGATGATCGAGACTGTTCCTCACCCTCTTGACCAGGACTACAATTCTCTTAAGTGCAAGCTCTCTCTGATGCGCAAAGGCACAAAAGCATTCAAGATAATAGAAACGTACCTACAGCAAACAAAGGGACATTGTCAAACAAAAATTGTCAATGTATGGGAAGTCGACAGACAGAATGAGGTAGGATCTTGGCTGTATTTTGGTCTTTATCCTAAAATGAAGATCAAATTTAATCATTGCACATTGCAGGGGGACCGATTTCAAGAGAATGACGCACTGGAGAACCGTCGTCTGCTGTGGCATGGCACAAACATAGCAGTAGTGGCCGCTATACTTAAGAGCGGCCTAAGGGTAATGCCCCATTCAAGGGGTCGCGTTGGTCGGGGTATCTATTTTGCATCTGAAAACTTCAAGTCAGGATGTTATGGTAAGGCTGAATAAATGCTGACTTACCACAATCACATCTGGAAATCATGGTAATGGTGACAAAAATGGTTTTCATTCTCATTTTTAGTGGGCATGTCGAAACATACTGGTGTGATGTTTTTGGGTGAAGTGGCCCTTGGGAAAGAATATACCATCACCGAAGACGACTCTTCCTTGAAAAAGGCTCCACTTGGATTTAATTCTGTAGTTGCACGAGGTCACATGGAACCAGGTACTTTAGAAACCTCACAAGTTTGATCACTTAATCGTAGCGGCAGGTAGGGGTTGAACGACTAAATATTTTCTAGTCGACGACAAGGTGATGAATGCGTGTTGACATCGGTTAGTCGATGATGTCATTGATATTTTTTCCCATTTTAATCCCGCTTTGGGCGCTTTCAACATATGGTCGCGCACTCACTTTCCCCTCCTTCCTCGGGTTCACTGGCCCCAGCCGTCCCATTTCGTTCATCCAATGATATTTAGATACTTGCTCCAATTCAGGTAACAGCTGCAGGGTCACTACTCGCTACAGTATATAATAGTCGTACAGTATAGAATTATCATTAAGAATTAACAGCAGTTGGAAAACTGCAGATTGTTGACATTAAAACTTAAGATGCTGCAGCCAACACAAGTGATGCCATTCATGCACACTGTGATCAAGAGATTGCAATTCATCATCCCAGCGCCCTCATACAACCCCAATTCCAATGAAGTTGGGATGTTGTGTTAAACATAAATAAATTCAGGAAATGCACATTATACACGAGAAATTACTGTACGTGTTTTCAGATCCCTCTAAAGACATCTTCATCACCCTTGAGGGCAAGAAGGTGGCTGTCCCGCAGGGTAAGCCTATATATCAATCTCAGTACTCTGGGAGCAACTTCAGCAGCAGCGAGTATCTCATCTACAAAGAGAGTCAGTGTCGCCTGCGCTACCTGCTTGAGCTGAATATGTAACCCAGGTAAAGGCATTTCCTTAAAAAGAGAAGACATGACCACTTATAGTTCTGGCTTTGCTTATTTGTCTATCTGTATTTATCCAGTTGTTCGACAGATACTGAGTTTGAAAGATTACACTTTAGTTTGTATGCAGATATTTATTTACTTACTTGATGCATCCTTTGATTGGCTAAAACGATCAATATTGTACCTTGGCTTGGATCACAGTAAATGAATCGTGCAGGTGTACTTAATGTTATGACCGGTAACTGTAAATAATCTTGATAGATGCCTGACATAATCGTTTGATGTCTGCTTATGCTTTTAATGCTTCACTTGGATGTGCATTCTGGTTGTGAAGCCTATTCTGAATCCTCTCGAAAAACTTGAAAATGACCTAAATTCTATAAATTGGAGCAGAATTATGTTGTTGTTGTTCTATAATTATATAATTAAAATGTGTCTATATTTTAAGATGCTAAGAAATTTCCCAGGAAGTGCTTCTGTTATGCAAAGCAATATGTATGTCTATTGTAAATAAGAAATATTTGGCGTATATTCCTTGCCTTGATTGTCTCTTGAAATTTTACAAATACAGTGGAACCTCCATAGTCAAACGCCTTAAAAGTGGTACAATTTGGAGTTCAAACTGAATTTTCTGGAACTTTTAGAACGAGATGAGCAATGCAATTAGTTTAATTTGCAAATGCAAAATCATTTTACCAAACAGATGCTAACGTAAATAGCATGTAGTTGGAAGTATATTGAGGTGCAAGGAAATGACCTACAAAAAGCTTGCCAACATTTTTACTGCCCATTACACTTCATTATGTGTTGGCAGGTGTTTTACTTTACAGTGGTTCACAACTTTTCTTTCTCCTTGTATGACCGTGAAGAATGTTACAATGCTAATTGAAGCATTTTATTGTAAAGTTCTCGTTTTATGTTGGCCACAGTTCGAGCCTTGAAGTAATGAATTCACTTTATATATTTTCAAATGGGAAACATTGTTGGTTTTGTCAACCAGTGTCACAGAACGGATTGTGTTTGACTTTGGAGCTTCCTGTAGCACCATGCGGTGTTAGTAGAATGACCAACATGCTGTGATTTGCACTATATGACAAAACAAATAAATATGTCCCTCTAACTACTTGTTGTGTTTAGTTTGTATTTTTAATCTCATTACTATAAACTCCTGGATATTAAATACACTCGATAATTATACATGGAAATTTCCATGTTTCCTTTAAAACTAATATTAAAGTTATGCTTACTGTAGCCAATTTAGATAAGCGTTTCAAATGCTGGTAATGCCTTAATTTGGTGGGAAGTAGGACCCAGGGAAGACTGGACTTGACTGGGGACAGTGGAGTGTGTGTCACTCACTTTGAGAGAAGTGGGGGGGGGGGGGGGGGGGGGGGGGGGGAAACAGGACAGACACAATACAATGTGTGACAGTCTGTGCCATACACAGCACGAGTCCTGAATGGCAACCCTACTGTAGCAGGGCAGAAAAGAGGGACGAAGCATCAGAAATCAGAATGGAGTCAGACATCAACTGCTGCTTAACTGGAAATATCTGGACCTCATGAGGCTGTCATCAACCTGTTGTATTGGGTCAAACATCTGCAAGAGCATGGATCTTCACCTAGGATGCTGAGCAATTTACTTTACACAAAGGGATTTACCCCAAGAGCTTGACTGTCCGACTTAATTATGTGGAATTTCTAGATGCAACAACTCCCAATTCTGATTTGACCTGAGCTGTAAGAGCGCACAAGAAGATCATGGGTGGGTATTTTTGATAAGTTGTTTCTTAAGAAGAGTTTAACCCAAAGATTAACTACAGTATATGCAGTACATTTCATGATCTAACCTTAAAAAAAACAAGATGACTGAATTCAGATGCCTAGAAACCTGTGTAATAATCAAAACATTGTTTATTATAATGTCACAAGCACTCGGGACAGAATGGAACAAAGCATAATGGTTTATTTGTTCCAACATATCCATTTATCTTTAGAAGCGGTTGCCTTACAAGCCTGAAATTAAAGACCCTGTAAATTCATAGATTTGTTTCTAAATACTGTAAATTATACTGTACATGTTTGAAGGTAATTGTTGAAAATGTGGAAAGACTATACATAATACTAATAATATTGGAGTAATAATAATGACAAATAAGTCTGTTTATTGATAACCCAGCTTTAAGGAGCAAAGCCACAGACTGAGAAATGAGGTTGATTCTCGTGGTTGGCAAGTGTCGTCTGGCTCCGAATTTGATTCAGATCCTGGCGGCTCAACGCACAGATGTGTAGACACAAGACATTTACTAGATGAAGTTAGCATCCAGGCAACTGTGACCAAGTGGAAGACCAACATATCCAGCAGGTAGAGCTCTGGTGAAAAAAACTTGCTTCTGTGGCAGTTGGTGCCCATTTGGTAACATGCATTACTGCCACCTGCAGGACTGGAGTAGAAGGGTCTTGTTTGGCACACCATGATTTCATCAAATGCGTCACGCCTGATACAAGGATTTTTCGAATCTGAAAAGAGATTTTATCTGCTGCAGACCCCACACACAAAGATTTAATTGTTTTTTTTTTTTTTTTAAAAGCATGCATTTCATCGTTTTGGTTGGATTGTGTGTGGTGTGCTCTGATAATCTCAACACACAATAACACACACAAAAGATTCTATTCCGCTGATGATCAACAAACTTAAATGCCTGATTTTTTTTTTCCGGGGTCTGTCACAGATTTAAAAAAATAAATACATTTGATTTTAAACAAGATCCTTGTGTGTACCAGGTGTAAGGTCCCTTCTATTTGTCTTCCTAAAAGGACCTCGTAAGTCATTCATAGTATCGTGGCAAACACGGTTAACTTTTGGGATCCAGGGTTAGGGGTAGTGACTGTACGAGTGTTTGAATGGTCTTCTGCTATGTGTATGATTGACTGGGGACCAAATCCACGGTGCAGTCTGTCTTGTACCTTCAATAAGCAGGTTACAGCTTCCTTTGGCACTGGAAACGATTAGCGATAGAAAATGGATGGATCTCTTGGAACAGAGTCTTGGAAAAAAATACTAAACCACACTTATTCCTTCAGTTTGTTGTTCTCGCCAATGACGTTTGCTGATTGTATGATCAACTGTCTCTGTCTCTTGATCTCAGGACATCCAGCCATAAAGACATCTCCGATACAAACCGATCCAGTTATGCAAGAATAATGGCCGTGAAGTTTGATCCCATGGTTTCCTCTCTCTCAAATCAGCCAGAGCCAAATCTTACAACTGTCCCATGGGAGCAACATCCAACAGTTCCTTCCGACGTGGGTGTGGTCACAAGCTCCCAGTCGCAGCTGAAAGACCTTTTTGGCTTGTTTTGCATGGTGACGCTGAACCTAATTGCTTTGTTGGGCAACATTGGAGTGATGGTGGCCATTGCTCGTGCTCCGCACCTGAAAAGGTTTGCTTTCGTATGCCACCTTTGCGCTGTGGACCTGCTATGCGCCATTCTCCTCATGCCCCTGGGGATCATATCTAGCTCGCCCTTTTTCGGCACCGTCGTGTTCACTGTTCTGGAGTGTCAGGTTTACCTCTTCCTCAATGTATTTCTCATCTGTTTATCCATTCTTACTATCACGGCCATCAGCGTGGAGCGCTACTTCTACATTGTCCACCCAATGCGTTATGAAGTCAAGATGACCATCAATTTAGCTATCGGTGTCATGCTCCTTATCTGGCTCAAGTCAGTTCTCTTGGCTTTGTTCACTCTGTTTGGATGGCCGGCATATGGAAACCAAAGCTCAATTGCTGCAGCCCACTGCTCTCTCCATGCAAGCCACAGCCGCCTTAGGGGAGTATTTGCAGTGCTCTACAGTGTTCTCTGTTTCCTGCTTCCTTCAGTGATTATCTTTGCCGTTTACTGCGCCGTGTACAAGGTCGCTCGTTCGGCTGCCTTGCAACAAGTGCCGACTGTCTCCACATGGGCCAATGAAAACCCGGATAAGAATCGGTCTGACTCTATCAGCAGCCAGACCACCATGATCAACACCAACCGTTCTCTGCCCCAGAGACTTTCACCAAAGAGGGCGTTCAGCGGGGGCAAGGCAGCCCTCACCTTGGTATTCATTGTGGGTCAGTTCTTGATTTGCTGGCTGCCCTACTTCATCTTCCACCTGCAAATGTCTCTGACTGGCTCCATGCACAGCCCGGGAGACTTAGAAGAGGCCGTCAACTGGCTCGCTTTCTCCTCATTTGCAGTGAACCCGTTTTTCTATGGTTTGCTGAACAGGCAGATCAGAGAAGAACTGGTCAAGTTTCGCCGCTGCTGCCTGACCCAGCTTGTGGATTTAGGTGTTTCCAGCCACGAGGGCTCCCTGCAAGAGAACTTCCTCCAATTCATCCAGAGAACCAGCAGCACAGCAGAAACCCGCTCCAGCAGTGTCAACACCAGTCCCAAAAACACTATGGACCACAGGGTTAAGATCCCTGGGCAAATACCAGAAGTTCACAATTAGGTCTAATGTTTGGATGTTACATTTTTCTATACTTAATTAGCCTTTTGTTATTTCATTGCAGTACTACATCCTGGGCGGTCTTTCACTTTTTGGCATGGGTGCTTTGGCTATACCATAAACTATTTCATGGTTGTGGTCAACTTTATTTTTTAAATTTAAATAATAGTGGGGCATCTACCATTCATGCCACTTTTCCACTGTACAGTACCGACTCGCCTCTGCTCTTCCTTGCCCACCACACTGCCCCACACAGCAAATAAAGGACAGCGAAAGACAAACTTGTATTACTCCCAAAAACATTTATACACATTTCCCCCCAAATGCCATCTGCTGGATGTGGTGGGGCACTGCAAAATGTTCGTGCAAATGTGTATCTCATGTAGTTTTCAAAAGTGCAACTATTGTGATGTGACGCAAGAATTGACAGTAATGTACTCGATGGAAAATAAGCTGCTTTAAAGTGTACTTTTTTTCCATGTCCGTCCCATTGAAGAGTTACCGATTGAGCTTTGTAAAGTACTGGCTGTTATTGTTGCCTGGTAATGGTGTAACTTGAAAAGCAGTAGCATAGCACAACTCCCACATATCAATAAATGATCCCATCAGCCATCACTGCAGCACAAACACAGCGGGCTCCGGAGAGTGAGGAGCTCTCATGAATCTGAGAGCCAATACCGCCGGGTTCCCGTGTGCAACAGATATGCTGATAGACGCTGAATGTCATCTACCTCGGTCGGCATGGCAATTGAGTGAGCCAGTGGCTCACATAGCAACAAGGATCTTTGGGTTGGATGTATGCCTTCCATATCCTGGTTGAAGTCTACTTATTGTGGGTGTGCATGCATGACTGGATGCAGCCTATATGCTCAGATAGTCTCATCAACATGTGAAAATGGGCTAAGGGTAGTCAAGAAAGAATCAGGTTTATTATATAATAGTAACATGTACAATGAGGCAGTGATGGGGAATATGTAATGGAAATCACTACAGGACATTGATAAAGCTCTTGGAGTCCCAACAAAGTGCTATTTTATGGCCATCACTGTTTGTATTAGTCTTTCATAAAAGGAAGACACTGTGGTCACAGCCATGTCAAACAAATGATTCTCACTAACCAACATTTACACGTCTTTTATGTAATATTGGCTTTTTCACATTTACATTAGTTTCCTGTCTTGACTAGCTTTTGTTGCATTAGGGAATATGACAGAATACACACGGAGAACCACAACATGTTAAGATGTTCTTTTTCCCCATTTGTGTTGTTATTTATTTGATTTTAACCCCCAATCCGCATACTACTACTACTACTACTCCAAACTCCGGACCCTAGCCATAAATCTTTTTATTTTTTTTATTTTTATTTTTTAAAGAAAAAAACATCTTCCTCCGTGGTGTTCGCCCATGAACCCCATTCTTCTTTAATGTTTTACATAGGGTAGATTTGTTAAAGGAGATATAGGCATGTGTCACCCATTTCTGTAAATCTTAAGGTGACACTGTAGCATTCCTCTTTTTTTTTTTTTTAACCTCTGAGTATTCTGTGCTGTCCGCTTGCAGTTATTTTTACAGGACGTCCACTCCTTGGAAGAGAAGCAACAGTGGTGAACTTTTTCCATTTATAGACAATTTGTCTAACCATGGATTGATGAAACATAAAGACCTTTTAGAGACTTTTCCAGCTTTATACAAGTCAATAATTCTTAATCGTAAGTCTTGTGAAAGCTCCTTTGAGCTTTCACAAGACTGTACACAACAGGCAATGAGTCTTGATAGGAGATAATTCTAACCTGCTGTTTTGTAGTTGCCAGTGCAGCTTTAAGTCACACCTCCAATATTGTCTCATTGATTGGACTACAGATTGGCTCAGATGGGCTCACACTCTTGGAGACTCTGTAGCCAAGAGGTTCAACGCACTTTGACCTACCTATCCTGTGAATGAATGTTATTTCTCTTGCTATTTGAAAGGAAAATGCTATTCATCCAATTCAGCCAGCTTATGCATTTGTTACAGCGACTGCACACTGCTGACCCCAGGTGGACTAAATTAGGCATGGTTGCGCTATCGCTATTTAATTCTAATACTGTAAGCGATCCATAATTTATATGGAACAGGGTTTAACTGTAAAGAAAACGTGTATAAATATGCGCGTCTCATTCTGCTCAAAGTGTTGTGTTTAGGGTGATTTCCCAAGTGTGTCTCTGTCTGACTTTGTGCGGTTGTAAAATGAATACCTTTCTGCCAGTGTCAATCAAAACTGAGCCTTATTATCTTTATCAAGTCAATTTTCATACAGCTCTTGTGCTGGATTTCATCGGATTTTGCCTATATTACAAAAAAGATGCATTTCAAAGGATAAGAAAATGATTACAGAGTACATATGAGTAGTCACTCAGTCCTCCATGATCGTTTACTCCCCTACATCAAGGAGGAGGATCATTAACATGCACTGTTGGGAAAATATACTGATTATTGTCATCAAACAAACATCCAGCCATCCAGTTTCTACAATATAGCGACTGATTATCATTTGTAAGAGCCTATCCCAGCCCACTTCATGTGAAAGGTGAACTCGACTGGGAACCAATCAATCCCAGGACACATGCAGAGGCACATGAATATTCACACTTGTATTTACACCATCACTGAGTAGGAACTGAACTGAACCCAGATTGCCTGCACTGAAGTCAGGCGATTGAACAACTACACCACAGGTGACGTCACACTAACAGCTGCGCCTTAACAAAGTTAGGATCCACTAAGATGAATTCCTTATATGTGAATCTTTGTGAAAATACGAGAATGAAAACGTGGTTGGCAGTGTCTGTTTCGATGATTGTCTGGAACTCATTCGGGCCATAGGAATGAAAAATTGATCCAGTTTGCATTTTTCGCTTGCCTAAAATTAGCTTACAAGCTATAGGCATATACTGTTTTTAATTTTAATTTAGATTTTTTCAATTTGCTGCACCTCCACTGAAGCTCTACCTACAGTTGAAGGCAGTGCCCGGGCAACTCTGAACATTTGCTACCTGGGTCTTCAGTAGGGACATACTCGACTTCCACCACCATCATGTTGCATTTAGAGAAAACCAACAATACTACACAGAACACATTAAAAAAGCACATAAGTGTGCCAAGTACATAGCAGTTCCGAATCAGTACATAGCAGTTCCAAATCAACATTTAGTTACATGACTTCAAACATTTCAGTAAAATGCATCACACTTACGAATGCATTAATGTGTGCGACAGATGTTTTTTTTTTTGCTGGTTGAACTTAGCTTGCTCTGAACAGTCAATAAAAGGACGGAAAAATATTTGTAGTGATGTAAATTGTGCATTGCTTTACATTAGGATCTATATTAGCTTTTCCATTTTGAAAGTTCCATCCATCATCCATTTTCTTTACTGCCTATCTTCACTAGGGCGCCTATCTCAGCTGACTCTGGGTAAGAGGCGGGATACACCCTGCACTGGTCACCAGCCAATCGCTGCATTTTGAGAGTTAATTGCAATAAGTGAAAAAGTGCAATTCTCCCCCCCCCCCCCCCCCCCCCCGATTTTGTGGCGCCCCTTGGAGGCCATGGAGCCCTGAGCATTTGCCTGTAGAGTGGTGCCTTGAGATACGGGTTTAATTTCTTCTGTGAACACACTCTTCACTCGAAACACTTTTGCCACATTTTTTGCTTCAATTCAGTGGAAATTGTACTCCTTTTGGTGTGCGCACTTTGGCCATGTGGGGCAGTATACTACACACACGGACGTACATGGAGCTGGTCAAAACTCCTCAGTATAAGCAGCAGTAATGCTAGTCGTACTTTGCAGAGGATAAATAATATATGCCCGTGAGTATTGTTATATATTCTGTCTATATGTATTTGTTGCTTTAAGGGTTATAACACCGCAACAAGGATGCTATTCGTTAGCCCGTCTATAGAATTTTGCATTGTTTGTTAGCGCTAAGCTGAAAGGACTTTTCTAAGGCAAAGCTATATTGTTGTTTCAAATAGTAAACAGTAAACCTCAACTAGGAGTAACAATACACAGCTTGGAGCCTCTTTTTTTGAAGAATTGTTCACTGCCACCAAACAGTGTTATATGTCAAGTTTTTGACCAAAGTTAAAAATCGGCTTGTATCCTGAAAAACTCTTAAGTTGGGTCCTTCGCATCTCAAGGCGCCATTTTCTGTATTGTCTAAATTGCGAGCCGAGTCTGCATCCCGCCGTGCCAGTGACAACCCTGCTACTGTCCTCACACACTTTATTTGGTTTATGCTTTGCGTGCTATATGCAAGTGAATGATGGAAATAAACACGTCATGTGGGTCGCCGGCGCTCAGGAGAAGGCGAAGAGTCTTGGAACTTGTCACGACTCACGTCCGCGTGCGTGATACAAATGCGATCCAGTTTGGTACAAAGCATCAAACATGCCATGAAGGCAAGAAGCAAAAATGCATATTGTTTTGAAGGGTCTGCATTGTTTGACAACTAAACCGCATTACTGACAGCTCCCCTCTCCATCACACAGTTAAAAGGGGCCTAAATTTAGGTCCGGGTTGGCCGTGTGACGTATGTCTGGCTCGGGTGGCTTCACTTTGACTCTCAAAGGATGAGGCCTGCCCACCTTCACTCTCTGCTGAGCTATTTGCGTCCATCTCCCTCCTCACTGGCCAGCCACAGCAGGAATGCTCCCCGTCTAATTGGATCGGATCCGTGCACTCTGATCCCATTCCTCCGCTCTTTCCTCGGCCCATTTATTCCACCTGGGAAACAGGGAGGCAAATGCTAATGCATACCCCGATGCCATTTGCGTGAACATGATAGCCAATAAAACAACAATCCTTTCGCTGTCTTCTTTTCCAAGTTCCCATGGGGACTGCTGACCTCCCTTCCTATTCTTTTTTTAATAGCATTACGCCATGTGAGTTTTTTTTTCCAGACAACATTCTGTTATAGAAAGGACTGACTGATAGCAGCAACTGCATAATTGAGGAGGACTTTTAGGCCTAATATAGCCAGCCTGGCTATATGCACCACATAATTGGGCTTAAAAGGTTTCCACCATCAGTGTAAAACACTTGAGTCTCACAGTGTACGTACGAATAGGTGTGACAAACGACACACTTATTGCAATAATCACGATGCAGCAATTTTGCGATAGTCAATATTATATATAGTCAATATAGTCAATATTAAAAAATCCAAAATAAAAGGGGAAAAAAAAGATCTACGATACATTTCTATATCTATGATACTGAACAGGGGAAGTCTAAAGCAAAATGTTATCGGATATAGCACAAAGTATGAAGAACACTTGACGAGTTCAAAAGTGGATGAGTGCCAGTTAGACGAAAATAGAACCACGCCTACCAGCAGACAGCCAATCAGGTCATCGTTTGATGTGGCATTTGCTAACCCTGCAAAATCAAACACCTTATATGAAAAACTAAAATGGAGGTTTTATTTCAGAAACCGACAAGTGTCATAGCCATTTTTACTGCAGATCTCCAGTGAAGCCAATCAGGACCCGTCATCACGAACTCATCACTCATGTCCTCAAACATGTCTGCGCCCGCTATTTCTCATTAACTGACCACTCATATAGCTTTGATTCTGCTTGAAAGTTAGCAGAAAATAACTGCGTGAAAGAGTCGAACAGAGATGATGTCATGAAACTCACGGGTCTGCGAGATTGTGTCAGGGATTCAACGAGGAGGCCTTTGCCGATGTTGGTCACTACCGCGTTTGTCGACGGAATCTGGAGGACAGCAAACATGACCCACTGACTGTGCAATCAATGTGACTTGAACCATTTGAAGAGTGAGGGTTAAGGGTTAATTTGTTGAGGTTAAGGGTTAGTTAAACAGACTGCAGTTCTAGTGCACTAGTGTTATCTTTTCTTTCTTATCTTTATTTGATTTTATTTTTTACTGGAGTTACAAAGCATGATACTGTTTCAGAGTAATTTTACAGTTGTGTGAACATTTAGGAGCTTTTTGCTTTTGAAGAAAATTATTTTCTTCGAGTTTGTAACGACATAACATCAAAGACTACTTTGAAAGATTCAATAGAATTATGCTTCCCCCCCCCCCCCCAAATTAGACTTTTAATTGCTTCGTTTAAATGAATTTAGAATACCCTAAATTATTACAATTTTTATCTTTCGCATATATCCACAATAATAAACATGTTGTTAAATTCATTCCTCTCTGACACTAATAATCAAAACTGAGCGTTACCATCCATGTTAAGAATTTATTTCCTTACAACTTAGGACTGGAGTTCATTAGGGGATGCAAGAGTACCTAATGATGTGGATGCTGAGTATATCTCTTGATAATTTGACTGAATAAAGAGATGACACGCCTCCTGATCCATATCCCAAATCAGAATTAATTTAACGATCTGTTGAATACATCTTCAGTGCTGTGCAACATATTTAACAGGGTGAGTTCACATTCATAAGACAACAGATGCAGAAACTGACACTATATTTATTTGAACTCATCTGCTGTTAAATGTTCTTTACCTCGCAGCTAATTTAATTAAGCCGCAAAACACAACATTCCAGATGCGGGAGGGTGTGTTTGTGTGTCAGTGTGCGGTGGACGTTGGTGCCAAAGTGCAAACCCTGCCCAGGCAGCCTCCCGCAAGCTCATGTGAAATGTGACACAAGCGCGGGCTCTCCTTTAAGGCATAGCTTCACTGTCTGTGCGCGCTGCATTATGTGTGTGTGTGTGCGTGTGCACGGGTGTGTGCGTGGGGTGGGAGGTCGGTCCTCCAAATTTACCAGGGCGTGCAGCAGCTGTCCACTGGCATGTCAACGGGAGCGTCGCCGCAGCACACGCAGGGGTTCAGAAGCCATCCGCTGTGCCTGCGGTGTGCGCTTTGGCGGCTCTCCCCTCACTGTCTTCATCACGTCAAGTATGGCGGACCAGTACCTGTACAACACCAACGAGGAGAAGATCATGAAGGACAGCAACACCAAGGAGATCGATCTCATCAACAGAGACCCCAAGCAGATCAACGAGGACGTGGTGAAGGTTTGTGCTGCACGGTGACCCCACCCTGGAAAATGATGAAAAACAAACCCTTGTAGAATGTGCACATGCATGGGCAGAAAATGCAAAAAGTTGCAGCTCGGAAAACAGGTTGCTGTGCTCTATCACAATTCCTTAAATAGACCAGGAACTATTCCTGTTGGCCTTCCGGAACATCGCGTTTATTTTGGGAATCGCGGTGTATGTGCAACTGATATCTCGAGCTATCCTGTTTTATTTAGATTTGACAACTGTTTATTCTGTGATTGTTAGCAGGCATCACTGGGACCCGTTTGCCTTCAGCACAGAATTGAATATATACGCAGCGATTAGATTCGGTTGCAATCGTCGCAAAGAACAGAGCTTGTGCTTAGTGTCCGCTTAACTCCACATTTAACCTATGGGCATGCAATACAAGATATCTCAAACTAAAATATATCTAGAATATTCACTCACAGGGCCCAACATGAGGTACAGACTGATGTAGACAATTCAAGCGCTGTTTCACAATTTCTACTTCCACAAAGACGATAATATTCTGTTTTGACATTGTCAGACAGGTGTTATTGGAAAATAAAAAAATATGTTTATGATTGCAGTGTTCGTGTCAAAATAAGTTGGGAACTTGGATGGGCATGATTGATTGCTAACAATTTGGTTCATAGTTGGGAGTTGATTGTTGATTAATGGTGTCTCAAAATGTAGAGCAACAATGGGAGGCACGTTCGATTCAGTCCCAACACGTTTGCTGTCGAAAGAAGCCAAGAAGTTGATCACATTCGTGCTGACCTCCTGTATGCTAACACCTGCTCAATTGAAATTTAAAAAGGAGTTCAAAACCAGGAAATAGGAGTTCAGAACATTCATAGACCTCCCATCTCATCCAAAATAATATTTAATGAAAACAATACGTTTTCCTGATCGTCATTCACGGAAATGTAGTCAAATGGCCATCCCTAATACAAAGTTGTTGTTTTTTTCTAATATAACTTCTAGAATGTAAGCAATAATCACATTTCTGTTTACAGCGATTTTCTGTTACGACCACATAAACACTTGTGTTTTTTGAGGAACTTAGGCAATTCCCTCCCCTTCAGATTGCTTTCAGACCTTGACAAAGTGTAAACAAATTCAGCAATTTATTCCGAGAACGAGTCCAGGCTGCTTTCTTTGAACAATCACCCCGAACGGATCCTGTCTGCTGGTTCGGAAGACAAAGACAAAATGTTTTTAGATGGGCAGGGCGTCTGCTGCCTGCCTGCCTGTCTGAAAAGTTGATTAACATTCTGCACGAGTCAGCTGGGAATGCAAGACAGATTTTCCAATCGACCAACTGCAGATCGCACCGTAGCCTTTGCATACACACGTCATACGGTACTTCTACTACTGTCCATATTAACATGGCTCACTCACATGTGGCAACTATAATTAGCTCACTTTCGCTCACACACAGCTAACTACTGAGCCCATTTGAACTGCTAACCAAAACGGCCGCGCCTACTGACACAAAACATCCTCTCAGTTGAATTAAAATGTATCTTCCCGACTACCACTTGTTTGAGGAAATATTCATTTTATAGGTATTTGATGCATAGCATGCACCACAACGACATCACCAAAACAAGTCAAAGACATGTAACAAGCCACAGTGGTAGTAGTAGTTACAGTAGTATTTCACAAAAATAAACTACTGCGGTTCAGACTAGGAAGACCTCCCAGCTTGCTACTGCATGACACCCACAAAACTAGTCAAAGTCAGCGTATGCCACACTAGGTTAATTTATCACATCACACATACCCTCTACCCATTTGCATTGACATGTAACGCAACTAAATCAGCGTGGCTCCGTTCCGGAAGACCTCATAGCTTGCTACTGCCAAAACAAGTCAATGGATGTAACAAAGCACATTAAGTTTGTTTGTCACATTGCATGAGTACCTGTCCCTTTACATACACACGTTGCACAAAATATATTACTGTGGTACACATATAAGGCAAAGATATTACTGTGGTAACGATGTGGAAGACCTTATAGCTAGCTCATGATGTTATCTGTATTTGTGTCTGTAATAAGGCACACTAAGTTTGTTGGTCACATGGCACACCACCCTATACATTTATAACACCAAATAATAACCAGATGTATATGTGTATATATAACCAGAACTTATAGCTTGATACTGTCATGACACTGCTAAAACAAGTCAGAGTAAAGTATGTAACAAGCCACACTCGGTTTGTCTGTCACGTGGTCCAACGCTTTCCATTTACGTACACTTTTAAGGCCCCCTCCCAAAATGCTGTGGTTCAGCCGTAGAAGATCTCATAGCTTGGTACCACCACGATACTACCAAAACAAGTCAAAATAGAATTACGTAACAGGCCACACAAGGTTTGTTTGTCACATCAGTCTACCCATTTACATACACACATAAGGCAAAAACCTTAGCGGGCGTACGACCGCTAAGGCAGGATAGGCACTCCATGTTCTAAAATAAGGTTTTTAAAAATAGATGTGTTATCGATGATTGTGAATTCAATTAAAATCCCTCATTATGGCTACATTACATGTATGCAATTTTAGTACATGATTTGAATTCGATAAATTTTGCAATGATTTGCCGTCTTTATTTTCTTACCAGGTGGAGTTTGAGGATGTCATCGCAGAGCCAGACGGCACACACAGCCTGGACGGCGTATGGAAGCTCAGCTACACCACCTTCACCGTGTCCAAGTACTGGTGCTACCGCATTCTGTCCGCCATCTTCGGCATCCCCGTGGCGCTGCTCTGGGGCTTCCTGTTCGCCTGCATCTCCTTCTGCCACATCTGGGCCGTGATGCCCTGCATCAAGAGCTGCCTGATCGAGTCGCAGTGCGTCAGCCGCATCTACTTGCTGTGCATTCAGACCTTCTGCGATCCGTTGTTTGAAGCTCTGGGCAAGATCTTCAGCAGCGTACGAGTGGCAGTGCGCAAGGAAGTCTAAAAACTCACACGACACTGCTGTTAATAGTGCGATCAGATGAGGTCTGGTATCTTTTTCTACACCAACTTGGCGCCTTACCAGGCGACAATGCTGTTCACCGGACTCTCATCTCAAAGGGGTCTGTTATCATGACATTTTGGTAGTAATTTTGTACAAATAATTACAGTGATTAGTCGAAGAGTGAGCTATTTGCAACACCTTGGCATCCTACCATGCTGTTCACCACCCTCTCATCTTCTAGGGGCCCATTATTATGAGATTTTAGAAAGATTTTGTACATGAAAGTACAGTTATTTGTAGAAAGTTGACATATTTGCATCACCTCGGCAAGGTAGCGCACCTTGCTGTACCCCGCTCTCTTATCCTTGAAGGATTTGCTATCATTTAGTCAGATTTTCTCCCAAAAAGTACAGTTATTAGTAGAAATTTGACGTTTGTTGCAATTGTTTTCGAGTGAATGGATTTGAAGAAAATAGTACAATAAGAAATGCTTAGAAATTACCCCAAAAATATAAAACAGCTTTTTCTGCCTGGTATTATTCCAATGTTTTGTCCGTGTCCAATGAAAAGCAGCAAATTTGGTCGGGGAAAAAAAATCAGCACTTGGTGTTATTTCTTTTCGAGGAAAAGAAGAACGAAAAAAAAAAAAAAAAAAATGGACAGCCACCGTTTGTGGAATGTGTCGTTATTATTTCAAAGTGCTTTTCTGCAGGTTGATGACACACACACACAAACAGGTACCATAGAATGCATCCCTTTTCAGTGCAGATTTCTTACGAAATTTTCCTGACAATTTAAGTTGCCGTTTACATGATAAACTAATAACATCGTCCTTTTGGCCTTTGTTGTTACGACACTTTGTGTTTTGTTGCCTGAAAACGCAAACATGTGAGAACGGTCTAACAGTTACAGTATACAACCCCCCACCCCACGCCAAAATTATGACATTCTTCAGTCTTTTTTTTTTTTTCAGAATAAAATGAAAATAAAAATAAAAGAGTTTCCTGTTGTTTTTTCCTTGATGCTAAAGCTTCATGCCCAGTGTGCCTTTGCCACAGAAGACCAGCGACAGCTGCAGGAGGCGGGGCGCTTCTGTGGCAGCTCTTCCACCCTGGGAGGCCTTATTGTCGAACAGTGGGGAGGGGAGGGGGGGAAACCGTGAGGATGCGCCTCGGTCTCCGTCCACAACGTGTCAATAATAATTCAATAATTCATATCAGACGGAGAGAATCGCCGTCGACAAGCGTGCATGCAAGCGTGTCACGTATGCCAGTTATTCTGCTGGAAAATGTTACATTCGTTTACAATGACAAATGCAATTAGATTTACTTGTTTGCATAATTAAATGCAAATTCAATCAAATGAAAACAAATGTTCCAGAGCATCTATTGAGACTGGATTTGTCTAATTCACCACTTGTTTAATTATTAAACACAAACAACGTCAATCTGAGTCAGCGTTGTGTCTTTTCCCATGATTCAAAGCTGATTGCATTGTTAATCACAACACCCCACAAGAGGCTGCTGTTGTGCACCTTTCACATCTTTTTGAATGACTCGAGCAGTGCTTCCCAACCTTTATATGTACCGTAGGTACATTAACTACACACAAAAAGTTAGGGATGCTGGGCTTTCGGGTGAAATTTCAGGATGAAACTCAAATGCAGTATAACCTTTACATGCAAACGTAATTTAATAACCTAATCATTGCACTTTCAATACTACTACTCCTTTTTATGAGTAGTGCACGGTATTTTTATTAACTCTCACGGCACAGCACCAAACAAAGATGTCACAAAAAGGTGTATGCCTATATACTGAAAGAATGGCGATCTCGTCTCAATTCGCTCACAAATTAACTTAGTGTGAAATGTGGGCCCTTTTAGTTGAACACAAAGCTTTTCTTGTGTTGTATGAATGGCAACAGGTGGATAAACAGATCAATTGTACCTTCTGCCATCTAGTGTAAGAGCTTTTAATCGTTCTGCCTGTCACTATACGTCACTGGTACAGATAGATGAACAAAGATATATTACACTATATATTATTAATATGTATTTATTGTTTTGCCAATTAAATACAACTGAAACATTTCCTGCACGCCAGATGATCGCCCTGGCACAGTGCTTGTGAATCACTGCATAAAGGTTCATCATTCCCGACTCCACAGTCACTTAATTTTAGTTGATACAACATAGTTGTCTTCTATTATTGTGCGGGCATAGCATAAAATTGCATTATGGCAATGGTATAGTATTATTATGATTAATGATCTGTGGGAATGAGAGTTTCCCCCCCCCCCCCTCACAACAAAGATAAATAGAAGTCCACCAGACTGTGTGACCAAAGGTTTATGCTTGGGAAATAAATGATCTCAGATCCCAAATCATATTTTAGTCAATGTTGAATTAACGGAGATTGTTCCCTATACTGCATAAAGCATTTATAATACATCATAATGAATGTATTTATATTTTAGATCATTACCTTCATCATTCTTTATACTGTTTGTGTACTGCACTGTGCTACGAGAGCAAAAGCACCGATATTTTAATCATGTTTGTTAGTCTGGTTATTTACTCTATATTAATAATACAGTCGTTTTTTTTTCTTTCAGTATTAAAACAGGGTAATTGCAGGTTTAAGGAAGTTTAAGACATTTTAAGACCTTTTAAAGGCTTGTCATTCACTAAATATGAGCACTATAGGAAAGGACACTATACAGTAGGCTCAGTATTACTGTATCTGATAGTAGTTTGTATATTATGTATTCATAAGAATGAAACATTTTCAGTGATTGTATCTTACAGTTAGCATCATTTATTAATGCAAAGTAGCAAGGTCCATGCGTTCTCTCTACCCAACAAAATCAAATATTGAGAGAAGTTTTTGTTTTTCAGACAACAATGTAGCATACTTGAGAAGACAGCGAAAATGTGCGGACAACAGTCAAAACTTTGCAGCAATCGTCCAACATTTAGAATGATTGTTTTATTTCGTATATGATGCACACTGTATATGTTGGCTCAATATTTACTGAGACCAATAAGAGAAATACCCTTTAGGGAACCTTGTGCAGTGCTTTGTTTCTTTTCATTCAGATTAGTCCTAACGAGTGGCGGCAATAATCAATGAGCTGTGATTAAGAATGAATGCAGGATGAGTCACGGGGAGGAGATGAGGTTCATTGAGCTGAAGAACTCAAGCCTGAATTGCATCGCAATATAGTGTAAGGAATTGGAGTTTACCTGAGGTCAACGACGGTGTAGCGATTCCCTTGCCTGAGCAGTTTCCACTCAGTTACTGTGTGAATGTGAGTGTGAATGGCTATCGTCTCGATATGTGCCGTGCGATTGAGTCCAGGGAGTTGCCCGCCTCTCGCCCTAAGTCAACTGGGATAGGCTCCACTTTCTTCCATCCCTGAATTGTGTTATTTTGGCCCAGCTGGCTGCACATTTGAATATATTCTGTCTCCAACTCCTACAAAACCTTATAGGTAGAAAATATCCCTTATATATATCCCTTAAAATATCCCTTAGGCAAGCTTCGAGCACACTATCCTAAGGACTTTTCCACACAGCTCAGCCGGGCGAAGTTAGCATAGCATGTTCTCCTCTTTTTGTACTTTATTCTCTTTATAAGAGCATTCTGAAATGACAGTTTTCACGTCTCTCTCACAGTACATTATATAAATATTTGACATGAATGCAATCAACTGCAGATGCAACGTGAACAACAACATGGCACACATGTATAACACACGTGCACACGCATTCACACACAGGTCCGATAACGTCAGCTGCACTTTCTTCTACGTTGTCGGCACACCAAGCATATACGGTATGTAGATGCGCACCATATTAAATGAATGTCAAATTCAAATGATTATTGCGGATGTGGTGTCGAATTCAGACAGAGGTGTTTTCAATATTTTGCTCTCTTGTCACTATAAATGAGGTCACCAAAGTAGGAGAAACCCCTTCAGTTGCACTCCAAATAATTCCACCCCTGTTGCGACATTTGCAGTGGTTCCAAACTTCTAGTAAGTTCACCAGCAACGGACCGATGACACAGGAACCATTTAAAAAGCCTAACACTGTGAATATTATAAGAAGCAATTAGTATTTCTTATTGAAAAGCTTCTACAATTTGAATATGAATTTCATTTACAGGTTTGGTTGAATGATTTTGAGTGAAAATGATGCCCAATGAATAGTTTGTATATATACACTATCTACTTCTTCTTTTCCTTTCGGCTTGTGGGTCGCCACATCGTGTTATCCTTTTCCATGTAAGCGTATCTCCTGCATCTTCCAACTGCCCTCATGTCTTCCCTCACTACATCCATCAACCTTCTCTTTGTTCTTCCTCGAGCTCTCTTGTATGACAGCTCCGTCCTCATCACCCTTCTACTGTACATTAATTTAAAAAAAATAAAATAAAAAAATCTTTAAAATGGGCTTGTTGTCGATTGCTTGGCTTAGGCCATAATTACCCTGAAAATATTAATTGCACTCAAAGCTTTTCTACAGCCATAAATCATTCTCTATTTACGTCATAAATGGCTGTATTGGAAATTAAATAAGTATTATTTGTATTTTCTGAGTGTCCTGCAGGGCCAGTTAAGAGTCTTTGCCAAGGTTCTGTATATTTGACGCCTGAGCGCTCGCTCACGTGCTTGACGTCTGCGTGATGCTCCTCTGGCTGCTGGCGCTCTTAATGACGAAGGAGGACGAGATGCTCTTGTGGCTGGAGTCCAAGTCGCGCTTGCAGCGGCACTGCGACGACTTGAGGTAGCGCGCCGAGCAGCACAGGAAGTTCTGCCGCAGGTCGTGGAAGAGGTGGCCCGCGAAGCACATGTAGATCCACGGGTTGCAGCAGCTGTTGAGGCTGGCCAGCAGCATGGAGATTATGAAGGGCATTGCTGCAGGAAAGGACAGGACAGGAAACATCAATTGGGGGAACAAAGATAGATAGACTGACTGACTGTCAGACAGACAGACGGACCAACTGACAAATTGACAAGACCGTCCGAGACCGACTGAGATGTCTCGATGTGGGAATGTCATTGCGCCACATTTGAAGGGAATGAGCGGAGACGCGATGATTGGACAGGATGGAATTTGACGGTGTTCGCTCCCACTGTGGCGCAGACCTCCCTACCTGTGGAGACCTCAGTATTTTTAATTTTTGTTCCCTTACTCTACTGAAAGCAAACCAAACCTGTGATCTTAAAAACAAGATAAGTACTCAACCGTGATAAGTTTGTAAATAATAAAGATTTTCATTGTTCCTGTGACAGTGACATTAATGTTCTATTCTATTCTATTCTATAACACTGTAATGATGCACCTGGTCACACAGGACAAAAGTACCAGGACAATGTTGCTGGAGTCTTAAATTCTGTAGACAAAAAGATCATCTGGAAAACTTTGAACCTGATTTTTTTTTTTTTTTACCAGGGACAAGAAAAGTCAACAAAGGGCCAATGATCTGATTGCATTCAAGATTATTCTGACTGATTATCCTGTGGTGTGCAGTTTATGAAGAGTGATTTATTTGTGTGTGTGATCTGCTTGGAACACGGTCAGGGTGAGAATCAGGAGTGTAAACGTTCAATATTTACAATTTAAAAAAAAAAAATCCTGCTGCGCGTCGTCAACACTGAGGACTGCCAAGCTACGGACTTCGCCAATGGAACGTAGGAAAGCTCTTTCAATTATGATTATTTTTTTGTTTCCCCCAACAAGGCTGATCACTATTCCATCTAATTATGGTTGTTATTCTGGTGTGTCATTTACAGGGGAGTAGGAACAGATCAATATACATGTGAATGTCTATACAGCTCCAATAATAACTGACCTCGAACTAGAGAAAGCCAGAAGAAGAAAAGAATCTGGAAAGAAAGAAATCCTTACGATGCAAAGGAAACTATAAATAAAAGTCCTTGCAGCTATAACATGAAAAAAGCTAAAACCATACATCACAACTTGCTGGACGACATTTACGCTGTGTCAATTCTGTCCCCCATGTGGCATTTTACAAATGTGTTCAGGTTCTCCTTAATTGTCTTCTAACCAATATTTAACCTCTGTGACATGCCTGCTCGTCTTTGGGAGCCTGTCTGCACCCCTCCTCCACTGGGAGAAAAGTGTGCAGCACAAATGACATGTGTAACCGCATGTAAAGCAATATAGTCAAGGTTGGATTTCCGAGGCTTAATCGTAGCACTATCTCAGTTATTCTCCTGTTTGTGCTATATAGTTTAATAGCAAAAAAAAAAAAAAAAAAAAAAAAAAAGATGAGATGAGATGAGATGAAAATGTTAAATGCCATATGTCAAGAATCAGTGGTGACTGTGAGGTGACAGGGGGAAGTGGCTCCCCGGTCAGCACTTTTTTGCTTTCTTTCAAGTACAGGGGGTCATTGGTTTACTACAAAATTATTTTTGTACGGCAGCAGCCCGAATTTGTAAGTACAAAAATCAGAATGTAACATGGTCCAGTGAGTCCAACCAAAAGGAAAATTATGCCATTTCACTTAATTGGTCCAAAAATTATTATTTATGTACTACAAATAATGTATCTTTGTTAATTTCACGATGTTAGCGATGTATAGTGAAAGGCAGATGTGCCGGCCCGTTGCCATTCATACAACAGAATAACAGCTTTGCGTTGAACGAAACAGACCCTGAATTCACCCAGAGTAAGCACATTTGTGAATAAATCCAGAAAAGATTCGTCATTATTTCCGTATATAGACTTTTTGTGACATTTTTATTTGGCAGTGTGCCTTGAAATTGTTGTCTACATAAAGATTGGGTAACAATGATACAGTCATCATGTATCATTAGCTCATTTTTCACCATTCTTAATGTCATATATTATCGGGATCGTTGTAACCGCTGTACAATGGAACATTTATTCATTCATTCAGTTTCCGTACCGCTTATCCTCAGTAGGGTCACGGTTTTTAGGATGTGGGAGGAAACCGGAGTACCCGGAGAAAAGCCACGCAGGCACAGGGAGAACATGCAAACTCCACACAGGCGAGGCCGAATTTGAACCCAGCTTCTCAGAACTGTGAGGCGGATGTGCTAACCAGTCGCTAGCGGGGGCAGCAGCCTCATCAGGGACGCCCAGACTTCCCTCTCACCAGCCACTTCCCAGGCCAGCCGAGAGACATAATCTATCCAGCGTGTCCTGGGGCGTCCCCGGGATCTCCTCCCGGTGGGACGTGCCCAGAACACCTCACCGGGGAGGCGTCCTCGAGGAATCCTAAACAGATGCCTGAGCCACCTCATCTGGCTCCTCTCAATGTAGAGGAGCAGCGGCTCTACTCAGAGATCTTCTAGGATGACCGAGCTTCTCACCCTATCTCTAAGGGAGAGCCCGGACACCCTACGGAGGAAACTCATTTTGGCCGCTTGTATCTGGGATCTTGTTCTTTCGGTCACGACCCACAGCTCGTGACCGTAGGTGAGGGTAGGAACGTAGATCGACCGGTAAATCGAGAGCTTTGCCTTCCTTCTTCACCACAACAGACCGATACAAAGTAGGCGTCACTGCAGACGCTGCACCGATCCGCCTGTCAGTCTCCCGTTCCATTCTTTCCTCACTCGTGAACAAGACCCCGAGATACTTGAACTCCTGCACTTGGGGCAGGATCTCATGCCCGACCCGGAGAGGGCACTTCACCCTTTTCTGACTGAGGACCATGGTTTCTGATTAGGAGGTGCTGATTCTCATCCCAACCGCTTCACACTCGGCTGCAAACCGCTCCAGTGAGAGTTGGAGGTCACGGCTTGATGAAGCCAACAGAACCACATCATCTGCAAAAAGCAGAGATGCAATACTGGGTGCCACCAAACCGCAATCCAATCAATTTTCTCATCATAGGGGTCATAGCCGTGCTTTGTCTGGTCCCTCACATAGGACTTGTTTGTCATGGGTGACCCTGCCAGGGGCATAAACCCCCAGGCAACTTAGCTCTTAGGATCATTGGGAGACACAAACCCCTCCACCACGATAAGGTGACAGCTCAAGGAGGGGGAATGTGGGACCTTGTACTTGAAATTCCGTGCCATTTTGTGTAAATGTGTGTTGGTATGACAATTAAAGTCCTTGAATCTTTGCAGTGCTGTTTTTGGAGAAATTCTGTCTGACTTCCTGTTCCAATCAGTTCTCTGTACAAGAGCCCCTCGTTTTGTTATTAATCAACATTTCCATTGGCTAGGCTCCAGCACGCCCACGACCCTAGGGAGGATAAGCGGTAGAGAAAATGGATGGATGAATTTCCATTGGCCTATTGCGCTCCACAAATTCTGCACCAAGTGGCTGGGAAATTGGGTGGTGTAATGAGAAAAACAGAATAAGGTGACAAACATTTTACTTCAGTTGCTAAGTTTGATTCAATTCTGAATGATTTGTGTTGTCTGTATTATTATTTTTTAATATATATATATATAACAATGCCACTGGTAAAATAAATCTGGCAACATAATCTCATTCAAATAATCACACTCTCATTGAAAGGTTTCCCAAGGAGTGATTAACCGAAAGGCAAATGAAAATGAATCCCTCATGGGGGCCTGAGGCTCATCTATTAGAAAGTCAGCCCTGATAGCGACATCCTACCCCCCAAAAAAATAAAAGGTTCCGCTCAGTCCTGTTTTGACCTTTCTCATTTGCTGTTTTTGTGAATCCTTTGTGACGTTAAAAGAAAGAAAGGGTTAGAAAAAAGAAAAAAAAAAGAGTCGACCTTTAGCAAGTCTTGCGAACTGAAACTCCTTGGGCTTTCTGGCCATTAAGTGCTGAATGCAAAGCAACAGCACAGCCAGGGTTAGTCAGCAGTCTCAGTGGGTGGAGATTTTTTTTTGAGCGCCAATATGTTGGAAATTGCGCGTCTGGGCCAGGCTTTCAGCTTCCAGAGGTTTTGTGTCGCAATGAAAGCCAGCCGTGCAGGCTAAATGTTAAATCGCAGGTGTCAGCTAATGGGGCGTTTTTGCAGTTGCAATTACTGCCTGCTGATCATTTTCGTAATGATGATGTGTTCCTCCGTTGAAGCCAAGCCAAAGAATAAATGAAACATGAAGGTGAGGGGCCATTGTCACCCTGTATTTCAGCTCTTAACAATTGGACCGGCTGAAAGACGATATTGAAAAAGTGAGTCAAGTGTCGCTCAGTGAAACATCACTGAAAAAGATCATGAAGTGCACCGTGTTACATGTCACCTACATGCAATTCAGATGCCAAATAAAAAGTATTGGGGCACGGTGCCATTACAACTACTGGAGGTGAAACATTCGGAAAATGTGAAGTTGTTCCCCCTTCACAGCCATAACAGTAGATGTTTGTGTACAATCTCTGTTATAGTTCATACCAAATCTATGTCTCGCGGGTTCTTCCACACCAAACTTACCCAAAGACGCATTTTATAGACCTTGCATTTTGTTTGTGCACTGAAAGAATATAAAAGTTCCAAAAGAATTGTCCAAAAATTCTTGATGAGTTGACCACTTCAGATTCTGAGGGAATTAAGGAGTCTAAAAAAAAAAAAAAATCCCAACTTTTTCCTCACTTTCACTCGACGCATTACACGCTCACATTCTCAACTTTAGCCCCACAACACACGATGTTCTAAAGCAAGTGAAATATTTCATTATTCCTATTATTACAAATGTTATTATTAGCTTACAGTGAAAGAAAACCACATAAGTCTCATCTCAGTAGATATTAACATTGCATAAGAAACAATGACAATTATTTTTGTAAATATAGAAATTAGGTAGAAATATGAAGCATTCCTAGATGTGTTTAATAAATCCGTACAATATACACTTTTCGAATTAAAGTACTGAAATGAATTAACTTTTCTACAATATTCTCCTGTATTGAAATTCACCTGAACAGGGAATCTTAGGTTTGTTGTTGAGTGCTGTCTGCTGTCTGTCTGAGTTGACATTAGTGTCAGTCTAATGGATAGTGATCTGCACAAAGGCAGCTTGCACTCTGGCCTATTTAAGGTAGCAAACACTGGCACGTGGATCAGATAATTGCGGCCTTTCCGAGGGTTATTCACGTGGACAAAAACCATCAGCCTCCTTCCTGTACGGATGCACACGTGAGAATAATAACAAAAAGAATTTAATGAATCATGCTGTTTGCCAAGTTGGTCCTTTAAAATGCGTCTCACTGCACTCCAAAGCAAACAAAGTGGCTTGAGAGTCAAGGATGGCATTCACACAGTCACTTGGAACCTTTCGCAGAGGTGGGACACACACAAAAGAAAGGGAGAATAATTTTCTCCATCAAAGTTTGTTTACTGCCCCCTTTGCCATGATACTTCCTGACCTTTTTGTTTCAGCTGATTAAAGATTATTCAAGCCTCTTTTAAAACCTTTTTTCTCACGCTGCTTTGGGAAATACCATTATCAGCAAGACAAATATCCCCTCTTTGTGGTGAGACAAAAACAAAACGTCCAGACGATATACACAATTGAACATGCGTTGTTAGTCAGCCACACAGGAGGGACAAGTTATTTGGAACAGCTCTCGGTTTTATGCAGTGTAGCTTTACACCACAACCGCAAACCACAATGAGAAACACACAGGGTGTTCCAAAAGGCATGATGCACTTCCTTTTTTTCTACTTCCAAGTATCATTCGGACAGACATCAGGCCATTGCCCCTCAGCGTTTGACAGCTTAGACTTTGCAGTTTTTCTAAGCATATTATTCCCTCGCCTATGGCTCAACAATTAGCATTTGAGTAGCATTGCAAAATTGCTGCCTGGTAAGAAGTTTTTCTGTCCCCATCTGCAACTTTATGGCTGGCACAATGCTCCAACGCATAGTACAAATGATGCTATCCGTGGCAAGTTTCTTTAAACAGTATGTGTTCTTGACAAACCTCACAGTAAAACACTTGTTACTACCACCATTGATAAAAACACCGAACCTCTAGAGCAGGCATTTGCGCAAAGCCTAGGAAAGTCTGTTTGGAGGGCTGCACTTGTTGTTGGGCACCATAAGCTTTCGCTTGAAGCCTTTGAACAACCTGAGTTGTAAACATATATTACTACCCAAAGCATCCGCTGAATCAATCTTTTGTTGATGCTGAGTTCCAGTGCAGCCCAGTAGCTAGACTTTCCTGAGCTTTGCAAGAATGCCTGCTCTAGAACTTTTGGTGTTTTCATCAGTGGTGGTAGTAGCAAGCCTTTGAGAAGCTTGCCATGTGTAGTGTAAATTGTACTTTGTGTTGGAGCGGTGTGATGGCCATAAAGCTTCTCAAACTGCTGAACTGCAGGCGGAGACAGAAGAACTTTGTGCCAGGCGGCAATTTTGCCACGCTGCTCCAGTGTCAATCGGCAAGGGAATGCTATGCTTAGAAAAACTGCAAAGCCCAAGTTGTCAAATGCTGATGGCCTCATATCTATCCAACTGACACCCAATACCACAATTTAAAAAAGGAAGTGTATAGTGACTTTTGGGACACCTTGTATTGTTAAATAATTAAAACTCAAAACTGAGCATTCTTACCTGTGCAAAGGTGAGATTTTCTTCCCAACTGACAGCCGTCTGTGGCAATATGGGTGTGGCCTGTGTCCAACAGACCGATGACCGTGGGGACCGTACATTGCGCGTCACGCTTTGCAGGTTATTGCTGTTAAATGTCAACGAGGCGCTCCAATGTAACCCCAGAGGGCACACATAAAGCTTGTGGGCGTGCGGTCGCGCACGCTAATTCGATTAATGATTAGCCGTCTGACACTGTGCAGCAGAATGGGCGACACAGGACCCATGGGAGATGGCGCCTTGTGCATTGTAAAAGGAACACTCACTGCATTTTGGAAAACAAAACAGATAAATTAAAACGCGTGCATGCACAGCCAAACAGATAACGAAATAAAACTCAGCCGAGCCTGCCTTTGTGAACTTCGCTTTGTGCACTGGGACACACTTCAGAATTATAATCTTTGACAGAGCTTTGGCATTGGATGGTGTACAGGACACACAGTACAGGAAATCATACAAGGAAAAAGGTTAGCTAAGAAGAAGGGGGACACTGAGAGGACCGAGGAGAGGCGAAAGGAATACATTGAGATGCGACACAGGGCAAAGATAGAGGTGGCAAAGGCCAAACAAGAGGCATATGATGACATGCTTGTGCGCGCTGGAGCCTATCCCAGCTATCTTCGGGTACACCCTGAACTGGTCGCCTGCCAATCGCAGGGCACATGTAAACAAACAAGCATTCGCACTCACATTCACACCTACGGGCAATTTAGAGTCTTCAATCAACCTACCATGCCTGTTTTTGGGATGTGGGAGGAAACCGCAGTGCCCGGAGAAAACCCACGCAGGCACGGGGAGAACATGCAAACTCCACACAGGCGGGGCCGGGGATTGAACCCGGTTCCTCACAACTATGAGGGAGATGTGTTAACCAGTCGCTCACCGTACCGCCCAGATCTCTATATTCAGATCCAAAATAAGAGAACTCTATAATAAGATGACAATCTTTGAAGCAGCGTCTGCTTGAAAATCATAATTAAACATTAATGTGATATGTTCACAAATGAGACCTTGAGAAACAGCAGAAAGTGAAGGAAGAAATTTGCTTCTGAAACTGAAATAGTCTTTATTCACGAGACATTATAAAGAGGAAGGATGCTAGTGTTTACGTCAATAGAATTCTTTGCAAATCTAAAAAAAAAATTCTAGTATTTGTAGTACAAGGTACCAGGTACTTTTATTGTCAATTCTAAAGTATGTGTAGCACATGCAGAGGGTTGAAATTATGGTATTCAAGTTCCCACGGTGCTATAAAAAAAAAAAACTATTAAAAAAATATATAAATAATAAATATCAGCATAAAGATGCTAGATAAAACTATGGTATATACAGTATACAAAGTATAAATTAAATGTGGCAATATCAAAGATTAGGAGAGATGTGCAACATAGTCAAAGTCTGAGTACCAAGGCACATAAGGACATTTACAAATTAGAACACAGTGTGGGGAGGTGTCGCACCCTTGGCGAATGTGGGCGTTGCAACCCCCCACCCACACCCAATGTTATTTTTTGTACAGTACATGCCGCGGGCCACAAAAAAAATAAATAAAAATGGCCCTGGCCCATAGTTTGGGAGCTCGGAATTAACCTGTCGCCATTCATGTCAATTCATTTGTAAATTGAGAAGATCAGCAATATTTCAGTATCCAGTACTGTACAGACTCCGCTTTCACACTGAGTAAAATTGTTAGTAAATGATATGAATATTGATGAACATTTCGTGACATTCTCGTTTGGTGGTGTGACGTGAGATTCTATTCCTGTGAAAATAAACGTCTAGGGTTTGTTTCCCACGCAGACTGGGAAGAATGACAAACGAAAGGATTGTGACTCACCCTCGCGTGGGGCGGCAGGGTCCCAGGCGGACCACATCTGCACGGAGAAAAAGGGCGTCCAGCACACGATGTAAGCCAGCACGATGACAAAAGTCATCTTGACTGTGGTCATCTTGGCCTTGGAGATGAGTTTGACGCTGCTGACGCGCGCCAGCGCGTTGCCTCCTTTGCCGCTTTTGGGCGCCAGGCTGATGCACTGCTCCCGCCTGGTCTTCCGCTTAAAGTTCTGCCATATCTTGAAGCTGATCAGACCGTAGCACGCGCTCAGGATTCCCACCGGGATAATGTAGATGGTCAGGCTGATCCACGTGATGTACGCCTTGGCTCCCCACGGCGCGATGAAGTCGGCCCAGCAGTCGTACACCCCGGAGCCGGCCGAGCCCACCTCTCTGAGGGAGAAGATGAACATTTGGGGCACGCTGAGGAGCATGCTGAGGCTCCAGGAGAACACCACGTAGAAGCGGTCCTTCCTCCTGTGCAAGGAGCGCAGAGGCTGGCAGATCGCCAGGCACCTGTCCACCGACATGAGCACCAGCATGTAGGTGGAGGCGAACATGCCCACCACCTGCAGGTACTTCACCAGCCTGCACACCACATCCGGCCCGTAGAAGCGGAAGGTGATGTCCCAGATGAGTTGGGGCAGGACCTGGAAGACGGCCACCACCAGGTCGGCGATGCTCAGGTGCTTCATGAAGTAGTACATGCGCGACTGGCTGTGCTTGGCGCTGTGGATGGCCGCCAGGACGCACAGGTTGCCGGTGAGCGCCAGGAAGAGAATCAGGGCGAGGACGGCCACCTCCACCTTGGCCACCTCCTCGTTCCTCTTCAGGGGGTTCGTCTGGTTGGGCTCCGAGGACCACGAGTCGTTCACCGGCCACAAGTCACTTTGGTTCACAAAGCTCTCCATTGGCGCGGTCTGTGCGTCACACCGAAGATCCTCCAAACATATTTAGTGCCTGGCTCAATGGCTGCAATTTAGATGCACTGGTCCAAATATGCTTTCCAACAACAGTAAAGACAAACATCAATCGCGAGCAAAATAACGAATATAAAACTCACTTGTCACCGGAAAAATAAACATTTTCAAAAATCCAAAACCAAATTCTCAGCATCAATGTCAGGCAAAAATCAGGAAAGAGACTGGGGTTGGGGGGGGGGGGGGGGGGGGAAATTGGATGAAAGTACTGCAAAACAGAGGAGCTCCGGCATCCTCCCCGCTAACACTGGCAATGGGCAGTACGAGAGCAGCACAACAGCATATGCGGCGTTTTGTGTTGGAGCCAACTGCACGGCCCACCAAACAGGCTGCGCCCCACAGCCGCTAGGGGACGCCGCGCGCGCACCAGTTGCACGCGTGTCTTTGAACGCATCACACCCAAACAAGCAAAACAAAAATATATAATCCATACGGTCATCACATCTGGAGAGTGAGCACTTCTGTGGAGGTACATGAGAATATTCATGAACATACTGCGCTGTCTACATAAAATAATAGAGCTGCGTAAGAAAAAATAAAATAAAATCTGCATTTTCAAGGGTAATAACCTCCACTTTTGATTGACTAATTGTTTGTTTAAAGCATATGTGTCAACCTCAGGTAATTATATTTGGATGCAGAATGCTTTGCTAGTGTGTTTCGACCAGCGAGCGCCCCTTCCCATTCTGATGCTGTCGTTAGCAACTATGCCACCGGTCTCCTCGGGCAAATTTACACTTCCCTTTTTCAAAAATGGCCAAACGAAAGATGAAAAACGGTTAACTTCCAAGACAGGTGGGAGGCAGATTACCTGTTCACTAAAGTAAAAGACAGACATGTTTGTCGTGTGTGGAGCAATGTGGCTGTAACAAAGAATATAACAATTGAATAAATGTTTTTTTTTTAAATGCCCTTTATCAACTCCTAGGCAGGGACTAATAGTTTGAAGTTTGGCTTTTTATTGAAGAACATTTTAATTTGTTGGGGTTATTTTGTTGTTGGCCTTTGAAAAAAGATTGACATGAAAAAAGAACGGTAGTTGGAGATAGATAAATGGAAGACACAGAGAGAAGAATTCATGTTCATTTCACATCCAGATGCAAAACCCAGTTCCAATGAGGTTGGGACATTGTCCCAATTTTAAATTTTGTCCCACTGTGAATTTGAGGTTTACACCCTCGGTTTAAACCAGCCATGCCCAAAGTCCGGCCCGCGGCCCAAATCCGGCCCATGTCCAAATTTCCTCCGGCCCGAAGCATCATGTCATAAAATCAATAATATGTGGCCCGCCAGCACAGTTTAACACAGTAAACAATAAACACATACAAAAAACAGCCATTTTATATTTCCCCAGAGGGTGGCAGTAGACCTGTGGCTGCACTCTCGTCGCGTGACCCCTGTGTGAACTTTTACCCCTGTGATATGTTTTTAGCCCATTTCTAAAATGGCAACTGCAACTAAAAAGAGGAAAGTTGACAACGAGGACCGCCGTGTCCAGGAGGAGTGGATTTTTTTTTTTACTGACATACGAAACAACTGTGTCTGCCTAATTTGCCAAGAGACTGGCTCTTTTCAAAGAATTGAATAGGAAGAGGCACTACCAGACGAAACATGCTAACTACGACAAGCTAACCGCGAACGAACGCGCCAAAAAACTGAAGCCACTGGAAGCTTTTTTGATAGCATAGCAGCGCTTTTTCACAAGAGCCCGTGACTCAAATGAAAATTCTATAAAGGGAAGCTACGAGTCTCAGTGAATTGATTTGTTTGTGATGATCAAACCGCAGTTTTGTCAAATATCGTCACTACACTATTCTTTGTCAAAATGCACTGGGAAGTGATTTGTTATAACAAAATCAATAAATACATGTTTCTAAAAAAATTCAGTCAACTTTCATAAAATAGTTCATTTGTATTTCATTTATTATTATTTCAACCTTTAACTATCCTGGTAATGCAATTGAAAACAGATTCTCATTTGCAATATCGACCTAGCTGCAGACAGCAAAGTGATAGAGTTACATATTTACATGTTCATTTACAATGGTAATGGTTCGAGGAATGTCAGGCCGAATGGTCGGCCCCCATACATTTCCAGCTGACCAAATCTGGCCCTCTTTGCAAAAAGTTTGGACACCCCTGGTTTAAACCAATTCATGTTATCTATTTAAATACAAAACAACAAATACCACTCATGTCTTTTATCGCAAACGTTTATAATATTCAAGTTTGTTTATTACAGATTCAGTGTTCAAGCAAAATTAAAATTGTTGTCATATGATAAACTTTAACGCTACATTTCTGCAGAGAAGGCAAACATTCACATCGCAGTGATTTTTCATTAAATATTGAATTTGGCCCGCGACGTGTTGCAGCCAACCAATTTAAAATGAGAGAATATTTGCACAAATGCAATAAAGTTGATCACTTTGAATATTAAATACCTTGTATTTCCAGTGTACTCAAATGAATACAGGTTAAAAAGGTTTTGCAAATCATTGTAAATAAAAACGGAATACATTTTACACAACGTCCCAACTTCATTGGAATTGGGGATTGTACAACCACAGTCAGGGACTTATCTAAGATCTAATGAAGGGGCCCAGGCAAGAAAGAAAAATCTAGGACATCTTCTATTCAATAATTGACATCAACGAAGTTTTGGTAAAAATCAACAAGCCTGTTAGAAAGGGGCCCCATTAGGGAGATTCCCGAATCACAACATGTCATTGCAGTGGAGTTTCCAGTTGTGTCGTTGATATGGACCAATATGAGGCATCTTTCTGGTGCCGACTCTTACCCACCAGACAGCAACAGCTCGCAAGGGGCACTATAAAGGGGGATTTCCCATCATATGGTCGCAACAGTGTCTGAAGCAGTGCAGTTGTTTAGTCATTGATACGGTCCAATATCAGTCGTCTCTCGTGGCCCCCTTCAGCTCGGGGACCTAGGCAAATAATTACCTGGGTTACCTGGCTAGTTGTGGCGTCTCCGTTTACAATAATGGAAGTCAAATGCCTGTGGCATGAACAGACAAGCGTCTTTTGATGTAACGTAAACAATTCAGGCTTGTTTTGACCTTTTTATGTATTTAACTTGGGAATCTTAAACTATTGTCCAGAATGATGCCCAACTACTTTGTTTAACTTGATTGTTGTATTATTTGATTGTTAATATGCACCTTATAGTGTAAGTGCCAGCGGACATCTGCTCTTTGATTGAGAACCACATACAACCAGTTCTCTTAACATACAATGTCATTCACAAGTTACTGTATTATACTTTTATACTGTATGTATTACATTTGTTTATTTTTATACATTATCCCAGTTGTTGACGTAAATAAGACTTGTGCTAGTTGTTGTTCAGCCAGACTAGGTGTATGGCAAAGACATAGATGACAGCGTACAGATTGCAATTAACACTCTGAAAACAATTTGGGGGGTTGTTTATATAAACTGAGAAGAATCGGGGACCTAAACTTGATCCTTGTGGCACCCCCATGGGACTGCTAGTCGGACAGAGAATAGATTTATACAAGGACACAAGTGATTATATCTAGCATTGCACTTTTGTGTTGACAAATACAAACCTCATATGGAATTTAGAGACTTTCTTTTAATCAGGGTGACATTGAGATAAAGTATCTCATCCATTCATTTTCTATACAGTTTATCCTCAATAGGATAACAGGTGAGTTGAAGCTTATCCCAGCTGACTTTAGGTGAGAGCAGGGATACACCCTGAACTGGTTGCCAGTGAATTGCAGGGCACATATAGACAAATAACAATTTACACTGAAATTCACACCTAAGGACAATTTAGAGTCTTCACACTTCAATGAACCTGAGATGCATGCTTTTTGGAATGTAGGAGGAAGCTGGAGTACTCAGAGAAACGCCACACAAGCGCGGGGAGGACATGCAAACTCTGTACAGGACTATAAAACACTGATGGAAGAATGCATCAGCTGTATTTCGAGGAAGTCAGAAAAAAGTCACCAAAGTGCATGCATTTGCAGACCCCATCAGAAGGCCTCCAGTCCGGTAGACAGAGCCAGTCCCCATCCCCCAGACTCCCCTCTTTGTGGCTTTGAGTCTGGAAAAGAGTGGATTGACTGCAAATTGAGAGCAGTAATGTGAAGAGTGATTATGATTCAGTGTTACCTGGAAAGTGAAAGGGCAAGGGAAAAAGACTGAAAGTGATTGATTGTATCTAATCCAATGACTAAGGAATTTGTGAGGAAAATATACTGACTTCATGAACTACATTCTTCTGGTCAGCCACAGGGAATAAGCCAGGAAACAGCTACAATGCAGTCATCCCAGTGATAGTCTCTGTGAAGAATGAAGGTCAGTAAAGACTAATTAACATATTCTTGGAATGAATACAAATACAGTAGAACCTCGACTTAATTGCTTTTCTTGATACGAGCTATTGCTCGGCAGATTCTTTTGGGAACCTCGGTTCCCTAAAGAATTGACTTCACGAACAAATCTTTCATAAAAGTATTGCTTGGGTTCAAGAACTATCCTACCTGACATCCACGCCGAACAGTCAGTCGTGCTTTCCCTTACACAGTGTAAACGTCATTCGCTCAGTTCGTCAGGTATTTCAGGTATCTTTGTTTGTTTCCCTGTAAATTAGCCATCAATATGGCTCCTAACAATGTGAAAAGTACCAGTGATTGTGCTATTAAGAAGCTGAAGTTTTTGGAACGTAACCACTGATAAAGGAAGACAGACTGCCATCTTTATTGTATGCTACCTTTTTATCTTCATTTTGTTATTATTTATTTTGGCATTGCATTGAAATAGTGGTTAACACGTCTGCTCCACAGGTGAGAGATTCTCGGATCGAAACTTGGAGTCCGCATTTTGTCCTAGTGCTTGTGTGTGCTTTCTCCGGGTACTCCGGCTTCCTCCAACATTCCAAAAACATGGATGATCTGAATACCCTAAAGTCTGAATCAATGGTTCTCAAACTTCTTCTTACAGTGGAGACATTTTTCCCAAGCACCCCTCCTAAACCTAACACTAGTGTTGTGCTCAAGACCACACTATCGAAGACCAAGACATGGATGAGACCAGAACTCAAAAACAAGACAAGACCAAGACTTCCAGGGGTTGAGAGAGAGTCAAGACCAAGACCCTGACAAGCGCAGACCATGACAAGACTAATACCATAAACATCCATTTTAAAAATCATGACAAGGTTGAACAGTTAAAGAGCATTCTCTCTTTAATTTAAATTTTCCTTTCAGTACATTTGACAGCCAAAAACATGATGTCTGCAGCTCTTTAAAAGTGCAATATGCAAAAATATCAAATCAAGGATTTTTTTTTCCAACTAAATTCTTGAAAAAAAAATCTTTGTATGTATTTAAAAATGAAATGTGAGAGTAAAGCGAGTTTATGAGTGTTGCCAATGGTATAAAGAGTGAAAAATAGCCAGTTTATTTGATCTGGAATAAGCTAAAGCCAAATTATAATATTGTTAAATCAAGACAGAAATATTCATCTCAAAAAGCCAAAATTAGATTCGCTGATGTTACTTACAGTTAACGTTAGCTTACCTGTGTTTAACACTTGTGTTGGTAACACATGAGGTGAAAGCATTTGTTGTATTACCAAGTGCTTCTCCTTATTATCACATTAATGAAGTTGAAGAATAGCAGATCAATGCTGGTCTCGACCTGCCTCGATGGAAAATCCAGAGTCTGGCCAGTCCGAGACCGATACAAGACTATTGTGAGTCGTGTCTGAGACAAGACCAAAACCGTCAAAATGTGGTCTCAAGACTGGTCTAGAGACCAAGACCGGTCATGAGTGTTACAACACTTCATAACACTGATTAAACACACATTGGGTAACCTTTAATGCCACAGGAAGTGAAAAGTTTGCCTTTTTTCCAAACAAAAAAGTGTACATTTACAATTAAAAAAAAAAAAAAAAAAAAAAAAATCACATTTCTGACAAAAACAAGTTGTAATGCTATGGGAATAAAGCTGGATTTTTTTCAAAGAAAAAAGTCACAATCTTACAACCGCTCATCACAGCATCGCTAAACTTATTGATGAACGCCAAGCTGTCACTGCATGGATCCAGCGGTTTCGTTCGCACTCTGCACCATCAATGTTACTCCCGTACTGTGCTCTGCAGTCAAACTTGCATTGTTTTACACCGTACTGCACCGCAACAATAATTCTTTATCACCATCATCGTCAGAATTAATAACGTGTACGTACAGACACTGTACATTGTGTATGTGCATATTTTTAAGGGTACAGCAATGGTTGAAGATGTTTTGGAAGCGTTTTAAATGTTATTCAAATGTTTTGAGATCATAGTTTCTGGTATATGCATGGTTTGAACTATCAATAGAGGCAATTCTAATCACTTTTCGGGGAGCATCAATTGTTCACGGAAATTTGCTAATGGCGGTTAGGGTTGGTCCCTATCCTTGCGAATAGTGGGGGTCATCTATATTTATATATCCAAGTTGTTCCTCCAACTTGGATCTGCATAACAACTTTCTCTTTATCATTGGAGGGCAAAATGTCCTGGGGATAAATATGGATTTTTTTTTTTTTTGTTTTCAATATTTTGAGGAGATGCGGACCTAATTAGTTGTGGGCTCTGTGAGGATCAAGGGCTCATTTTGGAGAGATGCTGGATGAGCATAGCCTGTGGGTCGTCTCAAGGACCCGCTCTCGATGTTGTACACCCAGCTAAATGACACCATGTTGGAATGTTACTGTTGGAGCCAAAATCCTGCCTTAACAAAGGTAATAATCCAGACGTATCTAATGTGTCAGTCGTTGTTGAAGGTGGGCTCAGAAAAAGCAGCAAATTATGCAAATGGTTGTGAAATGGTGTAAAACGCACAAAGCAAAGACCCTTACAGGCTTGAGTGAAGAGGTTTACGAAAGCTATTTCCCTGCCATGGAGAAAATAAAGATATAAATGTAATAAATGTCCAGCTTCTGTGTGGTGTGAATGAATCGTCACTGAAAAAGACTGGAATGTAAGAAAAATTACAGTTGAGGGGTTGGGGGAAGAACTGATATTAATGATGTGTCGTGAGAATGTCTTCATAGACACAGTGACAGGGATTGAAACAGTGACAGGTCCACTTCCTCCGCCTACAGAGTTGACTGAAATAGTGAAATAAATGTTGAAACAACTTGTGATTGGTAGATTATTTTCAAAAAGGGCTTCGATTTGAATCTATGAAGTGACGATGATGTGTTATGCTATGTTAAGCTTTAATGTGGTCAGCATGGTGGACATTCAGCACATTTCCTGATTCATCAGTGCAACAACGAGGCCATCGCCCATTTCCAAGATGGCCGCGCTCATTAAACCTCAACAAAAACCTCCTGGAAAGTGAGGTTCAGAGATTGATAAAAGAGTCAAAGAGTAAGTAGCGCTTTAGCTTGTGTGCCAGCGGATCTGCATGTTAGAATCTGTGAATGTTATTTATCATTTTGAATGAAATATTGATAGATTTGATGGATGTTTGGAATGAACTAAAATCAGAGGAAAAACACAATTTCTGTAAAATCAAGTATTCAGAAAAAAACAATCATTGCCATGTAAAACACTAAGATATAAAGCCTCCAGGTTTTATCGCAGCCATCAAATTTTAAATCACTCTCCTGCAAAATGACAAAAATATGGGGCTCCACTCCAGTTTTCAGTAGCTCATTTATGAAATTGTTGTTTGTCTGTTTGTTCTGTGCAATGCGCTGGGGACCAGTCCAGGGTGTACCCCGTCCAAAGTGTGCCAGACAGACCCCAATGACAAGTGCTATAGAAAATAGATGAATGGATGTTTTAACATTTTTCAATACAATTAGTGGCCAATCATTGCATACTTGGGAGACAGGTAAAGGCAGTGTTTGCAGTTTTAAAACTGCCCGCAAAATTCCACCAATTTTTCCTGCGAGTCTCTGAAGGAAGCCACGCCCCGCACTGAGGTGCACGCAGTAGCAGAGCTGGCTTTAATGGGGCCCTGTGCGACACCCCTTCATTGCGCTCCCCTGGCTGATCGTCAACACCACTGTTCGTCCGTGTGTGTTTTTGGGGGAAAATTTCAAACTCCCCCTTTGATGTGAAAAAAATGAGATGCGTGGTGATTGCTATCAACAGATTATTATTGCTAACATGTGCTAAGACTTAAATTAAAAATGATAAAATATCATATCGAACATTGCCTGTACAGTAAATAAAGGTTTTATGATGGCGACAGTTTAGACTCTGGAGTGAATTGCTCCAAATAAGTCAACCAACTCATAACTGGACCATCCTCACGAAACGGATTATGGTCACATACGTTTGTCTTAAATTTGCACTGCACTTTTTTGCTTTAATCATGGACACATTTTCAGTTTAAAAAAAAAAACAATTATTATAGAAAGGAATCCAGCTTCCCATCCTCCCAAATGATTCCAGTGGCTCAGCAGTTCTGTCTGGAGTTCCCACAGATTTCCGGGGCTTTGAGTTGACAGATCTAATTAGGGACAAGGTTCAGGCCTAAGCCCCTGATGAAGTAGGAGACGATATCTGCACGCTACTTATGTAATCGCACAGTACGCAAAGTTCTCAGCTCACCATTTTCCTCTGGTGATCCGGTCTCATGAGGTGCATGTATAAAGTGAAGCGATACACAGCAGGGCGCAAGGCACTGCTGTCAATTGGATCTCAGCGGGTGATGTATTATACATGCAAACATCACTCTGTAGAGGAGGGGGCATTTCCCGCACGATAGCAGCGCACTTTAAGAAGTTCGCAAGAGTGTAAACAAGAATTTAAGGCGCACATCGCACCAGCTCGAGATATATCTCACCCACTCTATGAGCCACAAGGCTCGACTTGGGCAATATCTCATTCAGCTCTGAGTTTTGCAGCCGGGCCTCACTTCTGAGAGAATTATGCCAGTTTCCTGAGGTTTTCTGCTCAAGATCTAAGGCATCAGCTTCCAAAACAATAACAATTTTGATGGACTTTCGAGCATTTAGTCCATATTCATGTACTGGTGTGCTTTGCGCTCACAAATACAACAATTCGGCACACTAGTAGGACGCCTAGGGCACACTAGTAGCATTGTCTTACAAGTGAGGACAAATAGCGTACTTGTACATCGACCTTAAAATGGATAACAAGGATATTAAATAAATGCTCATGAGTCATTCCACCTAATCGGTACCATTTGCTTGTTGAAACTCTCTCAAAATAAACCTAATTTTCTTTCTTTTTTTTCAACTCTAAGGTCTCCATTTTCATAGATTAATTCAATCAAAATTGAACATTATTATTTACATATAGACACACCATTTATAAAGTTCTAGTATATTGTGTAGGTGTACCTAATGTTGTGGCCGGTTGGTGTATGCCAGAACAGGGAAAATGGAAAAGTTGAGGTCGCACTTTTTGTCGAAAACAAATTCCCTCTGGTGACTCCCTTCATTACAATCGGTGGTGGTGCCACACAAATTGGAATTTTCCACAATCATATATATGTTGGTTTACAAAAGTGACAATATTGTGCTTATCAAAGTTTATGACTAGTCAACTACGTTCCACTTCCTGTTGCCTTTATTGCTGTGATAAATCAGATTACCACCAAAATGAACTTGAATGTATGTACAGTACCATAATGTGTTGGCGAGATAGACTGAAGCAAGATTTATTTATTCAGCAGAATAATTAAAAACTGTATACTATTCTGAGAAAAGATGTATTCTTGAATACTGTAGATTCAATATAAATACAGTCACATTTAACTGTTCATTTTGATGATGATGTTGATGTCACAAAACATTGACTAATTTATCGTCTGTGAAACTTGTAATCCTCAACAGTCGTCATCTTAACTCATGTCATGTGTTTATGATGGTAATATTAGCTTAGTAACTGTGCCCTCGTTTTTTTTCTTTTTCTTGAAATACCTTTTTTCCTCACTGAATAACAACTTTATTCTTGTATTATTATACCGGGTAATTGAAAAGTAACTCCCTATTTTTAAGTACTTGTAATTTATTTCTGAACTATAATTGTGTATTGCATGGAGTATTATTCAAAATTCGATATGGGCGCAACCATTAGACACCAGTTTCTCAAGCCGCCTGGGAACCGCATTAACTGATTTCACAAGGAACTCTTGTGGGATGGAAGACACAACTTCTCGTATTCGCCCTTCAAGTTCTTCCAAAGTCGTTAGTTTGGCAGAATAGACTTGCTCCTTTAATAATGGAACATATAAGAAAACATTTGGAAAAATATTACAACATATGAATAAATTATACAACCCCAATTCCAATGAAGTTGGGACGTTGTGTTAAACATAAATAAAAACAGAATACAATGATTTGCAAATCATGTTCAACCTATATTTAATTGAATACACTACAAAGACAAGACATTTAATGTTCAAACTGACAAACTGTATTATTTTTAGCAAATAATCATTAACTTATAATTTTATGGTTGCAACACGTTACAAAGAAGCTGGGACAGGTGGCAAAAAAGACTGAGAAAGTTGAGGAATGCTCATCAAACACCTGTTTGGAACATCCCACAGGTGAACAAGCTAATTGGGAACAGGTGGGTGCCATGGTTGGTTATAAAAGGAGCTTCCTTGGTATTGCTCAGTCATTCACAAGCAAAGATGGGGCGAGGTTCACCTTTTTCTGAACAAGTGCATTAGAAAATAGTCGAACCGTTTAAGGACAATGTTCCTCAATGTACAATTCAAGGAATTTAGGGATTTCATCCTTTACGGTCCATAATAGAGAGAGAATCTGGAGAAAGCACTGCATGTAAGCGGCACGGCCGAAAACCAGCATTGAATGCCCGTGACCTTCGATCGCTCAGGCGGCACTGCATCGAAAACCGGCATCAATGTGTAAAGGATATCACCACATGGGCTCAGGAACACTTCAGAAAACCAATGTCAGTAAATACAGTTCGGCGCTACATCCGTAAGTGCAACTTGAAACTCTAGGATGCAAAGCAAAAGCCATTTATCAACAACACCCAGAAACGCCGCCGGCTTCTCTGGGCCCGAGCTCATCTAAGATGGACTGATGAAAAGTGGAAAATTGTTCTGTGGTGCGACGAGACCACATTACAAATTGTTTTTGGAAATTGTGGACGTCGTGTCCTCCGGGCCAAAGAAGAAAGGAACCATCCGGACTGTTATGGACGCAGAGTTCAATAGCCAGCATCTGTGATGGTATGGGGCTGTGTTAGTGCCAATGGCATGGGTGACTTACACATCTGTGAAGGCACCATTAATGCTGAAAGGTACATACAGGTTTTGGAGAAACATATGCTGCCATCCAAGCAACATCTTTTTCACGGACGCCCCTGCTTATTTCAGCAAGACAATGCCAAACCACATTCTGCACGTGTTACAACAGCGTGGCTTCGTAGTAAAAGAGTGCGGGTACTAGAATGGCCTGGCTGCAGTCCAGACCTGTCTCCCATTGAATATGTGTGGCGCATTATGAAGCGTAAAATACGACAACGGAGACCCCGGACTGTTGAACAGCTGAAGCTGTACATCAAGCAAGAATGGGAAAGAATTCCACCTACAAAGCTTCAACAATTAGTGTCCTCAGTTCCCAAACATTCATTGAATGTTGTTAAAACAAAAGGTGATGTAACACAGTGGCTGTTCCAGCGTTTTTGGAATGTGTTGCAGCCATAAAATTCTAAGTCATTGATTATTTGCTAAAAACAATAAAGTTTATCAGTTTGAGCATTAAATATCTTGTCTTTGTAGTGTATTCAATTAAATATAGGTTGAACATGATTAGCAATGTTTTTATTTATGTTTAACACAACGTCCCAACTTCATTGGAATTGAGGTTGTAAGTATTTTAAAATAGGGAGTTACTTTTCAATCACCCTGTACAGTAAATGTTTCAAAATAAAATTACAAATGTATCTTTTTTCTCATAATTCTGTTACTTTACTCTTGTAGTGTAATGTAATTTTTGATGTCATGAGAATAGTTACATTGTATATGTAATGTCATGTTTCCTCATAGGTACACCTTTCGTCTCAATACTTTCAAATATTACATCTTTAGCACACACTAATCAGGACTTTTTTTTAATTCTAGCTTCTTATTTCAGAATGTTTTAATTTAATTTAAAATAAAATGTGTATAAGTAATTGCTTTCCTCATAATCTTAGTCTTAAAATGCTACCACTATTTTCACATTGTACTATTTTTTTCCCAATCTGGCACTAACTCTCCTCGTTTTTCTTGGTAACGATGCTTAATTTAAAAAAGTAACTGGGAATCAAGTGTGTGACATTTTAATGGCAATTAAAATGTGTGTTTTTAATGGCAATTAAAATGTGCACAAAGCTAACTTGTTAAATCCGTCAGTGACTCATCTGTTGTTTGCTCACAGAAAATCCCTAGCTTGTCATGTTAAATATATCAACATAAAATGTAATGGTTTTGTCCTTGAGTAGTGCTAGCTCACCACAACCACAGCCAAGTTTTGTGAAAATTGGACTAATTTCCTGAGAAACATGACAAAAGATTTACCGTCTCCTCTGCAGGAGTAACAGTTGTATTAACAATGTCAAAAAGATGCACCACTTTATTAAAAAAAAAACAACAACAACAACAAAAAAGAGTGTCTAAGCAAGTCAGTGATGGTGTAGTGGTACACTCACCTGACTTTGGTGCAGGCATCAGTGGGTTCAGTTCCCACTTAGTGACGGTGTGAATGTGGGTGCGAATGGTTGTCTGCGTCGATATGTGCCGTGCGACTGACCGGCGACCAGTCCAGGGTGTACTTTGCCTTTCGCTCGAAGTCAGCCGGGATAGGCTCCAGCATTGATACATTGAACCATTTTCTGTACTGCTTATCCCGTTAAGGGTCAGGGGGAGCTGAACCCTATTATACCGGACTTTGGAAAAAGACATACAGCACCCTGGACTGGTCGCCAATCAGTTACAGGGTAAATACTTTATAGACAAACCGGTTTCTGGGAATGTGGGAGGAATCCTGGTGAAAACCCACACAAGCAAGAGGAGACCAAACTCCACACAGGAAGCCAGAGCCCAGATTTGAACCCTCAACCTCAGGACTGTGAGGCGGTTATGCTAACCACTCTTTCACAGTGCTACCCAAGCATCAATCCCATATTGATGAATCTTTTTAGTCATTCCTGACCATTGCAAATGAAGGTCACAAGTTAAGAGAGCGCGCCACAGTCAAGGACATGAGAGGCCAGCAACAAAATATTAAGAGTCCCTATGTGACATTATTCAGAGCGCGTTCCGGCCTTGGGGAGCAAGGAGTCACCTTCTAGCCGCCTTTCCAAGAACCCGTAGACGCTAAAACCAGCTCAGCTCACAAAACAAGTTCACTCACATTTCCGCACTCTGTGGCATTTAAAGCAGAGCACCGAGCACTGACATACACGCTGTGGTTGCATTTGACATGCACTTAACACTAAGCAAACAGTGGCATGAATGTGACACTAATAAACTTTACTGCCTGGCAACAGCATTAAACAAAACAGATGAAATATGCTCAACTGTCACCGCTACGATAAAAACAATCCAAAGTTAGTAATGCTCATTTGGACTGACCTTGTCAGAGAAGTATTCGTTTGACAAAGTGTTTTATTGTGGTTGTAAAAATGCACTGCATCATATTGAGAGGTGTACATAATATTATTGTATTTAATAAGTTATTCAGTTAAATTAGGGGTTGGCAAAGCATGGCCCGCAGGCTACATATGGCCCACTCCATTCTTTAATCTGGTCCACATGAGTCCTTTAAAATGTGTTTCTCAATTTAGTTGATTAAAATGTATTTTATTTATTTCGCTCATTAAATAATTGGTAGTTGTTATATATTTATATATATATATATATATATATATATATAAAATATATACAGTCAACAGAATTGGTTCATTTGTTCATTGTAAATATTTTAACAAATTATAACAATTTGACACACAAATATTTATTTATTTGGGTAAAATAACTGGTTAATACATTGGTTGTAAATAATAAAAGAACAACATTTGTAAGATTTGTATATATATGCACAGTATATTTAATATTTGTTGGGGGAAATTATTATTATTCATAATAATGATGATGATTATTATTATTGTGAATGATAACATGAAACTATTGGAACTCATTATGATGATATTCTTTAAATCAACTCTTTTACATACACATTTTAACTGACCTGGCCCATCTGTCTTTTTAAAAAAATCAAACGTTGGCATTGAGCATAATAGTTTACCCACCACAGAATTCGATAGACAATTTACAAAGAACATTGAACACGTAGCAGTAGCCAAATGAGCTATTGTTTATTCTCAGGCGTCATAGTCAGATAAAAGGACCAGAGAGGAGGAGAGAAATATAGGAGCTTGCAAGTGTATTTAGCAGACCTGTCAGAGGGCTGGAAAACTGCATGTGACGGCGGATAATCAGCACGCTGTCAGACTGGTAGTGCGCCTCTCTCGGGCCATTAACTCCATATAGTTCCGTTAATTGCTGGTCACTGGACAGTTTGTACCTCTGAGCGTGCTGTTGTGGGAACTGAGCTCGGTTTTGGGTTAGGTTTATGGCACTGATAATGTCCCTCTCGTGTAGACAAACAATATTACAAACATTTGCAGTGTGCACTTCCATGTAATTACAATCTAGAAGTAAAATTAAGAGAGCACTCAACCAAGGCCAACCTTTAAAAAAAGAGGGCGGGTGTTTTATGTTTGCGTACAAGGTTTTCCGGAATATACGTCATTTGTTTTTCTTTAATCTTGCTAGGCTTACCATCTAATTGTCATCATCTTACTGCGCAAAATTGTCAAATTGATAACTTGGTGAAACTGCCAATCCGAGCATTTTGTGCGCCAAGCACAAACGCACGCACGTGAGAGGTACTCTTTCAATCCCAGTAGGATCGCCCAAAAACTGGTGCATGTATTAAAGAAGATCCCATTAAATTTGAGCACAGATTCGCAATGAAGTCCTCCCGAGACACCTGAGATTTATTCTCCATGAACCAGAGTAACCTGCTAACAACCACTGTTAGTTATCACTCTTGTTTGATGAATTTATTTTTTTGACACTGTATTTTCACTGTTTCCATAATTTGACATCATCTTCTGTAAACCAGGAAGTGGTCTGCTAAAGCAGACGGAAAAACAAACGCGTCGTTCTTGTGTAAACAGTTCAACCTTGGTAGAGGTCTGTACGATTCAAGTTGTACAGTGGTACCTTGACTTACGAGTGCCGCAACTTACTTTTTTGAGTTAGAAGCTGTTGCCTGGTCAACTCTTTGCTCTGTGTTCCCAGTCAAAATTTAAGTTATGAGCGAGCTTCAGATACACCACTTCTTGAGCGAAGTGGGGAAACAATGTAGGAATACAGTAATGCTCTTGCATGGGGGAAAGGAGAGCCAGTCACCAATGCACGTTCAAGTGTTTATGGAATGGAACACTCAAAGACACAAATACAAAATGAGAACACTCACAAGGAGGTGCTGTAGTCCACAACTCACGTCCAAATGCTCACACGCAGACTAAAGCTACGTTTCAGGCCACTGTGGACAAAACGGGCTCGTCATAAGAAAAGACGGTCGACAAGAGGGGCAAACCTGACAGGCTGTGATTGCTATGGGTGCCCTGCAGGAATTTTAAATCAAATTGATGTATGATGGATTAATGATGGTCATTCACTTACTCATCATGATTTACAAAAAATAAAATAGCCTCCCTACTCCTGTCAGGTGGGCGTGGAGTTCCCCGATGGGCTTTTGTGTAGATGGGTGCCGTCTCCCCTCTAGCATCATCTTATCCCCTCCCACCACACACAGGTAGCACTGCCTGGCTCAGTGCTCCTGTTTTGTTTCATCGCATCCATCTCAATAAAAAAAATACACCAGCTCATGCCTGGGGAATGAGTCAGCACATTTACCAGGTTGGAGTAACAATATGTTTTGAAAGGATCCTCAACAGTCCTCACCTGATAAAGTATATGACAACAGAAAACAGCCTCACTCCTAACAGGATGTATTCTTTGGACTTTGTGCTGGAGCCTATCCCAGCCGTTATCGGGCAGGAGGCGGGGTACACCCTGAACTGGTTGCCAGCCAATTACAGGGCACATACAAACAAACACTCGCACTCACATGCACACCTACGGGCAATTTAGAGTCTTCAATCAACCTACCACGCATGTTTTTGGAATGTGGGAGGAAACCAGAGTGCCCGGAGGAAACCCACGCAGGCACGGGGAGAACATGCAAACTCCACACAGCCGGGACCAAGGATTGAACCCCAGTCCTCAGAGCTGTGAGGCAGATGCCCTAACCAGTTGGTCACCGTGCCGCCAAGTTTGAACAAAGCAATTTAAACTAACTCCTCTATGCAAGCTTTCCATCGGCTCCAGTCCTCTGTCATTCTCTTATCATGGCTGTGAAACCACATCTACATGATACAGTTGTGGTTTTGAGAACATTTTTCTGAAAGTGACGTAAGCCCCACAACAAAAAAAAGCCATTGTGTCGTACTGTACGACACGTACATATCACTTGGGATGAAAGCAGTTTGAGCCCCCACCCCAAAAAAAAAAACATGTAAATGTAAATGATGTAAGAATTTATCAGTTATTTATCAGGTATGCCTAGAGAACCTACAGTAAATAGGCTGTGCACTTGAATCAATATACAACTAACTGCCTGTCTACTGTGCTCTTGTGAAAGCATTAAATGATGCATTTTCAAACCACATAAGTATGAAAAAGCAGGGACACTGGCCATTATGTACAATATAAACAGCTATGTCTTCTACCTACAGTTCACCTGTGTTGTGGCACATTGTGAATTTATGATGCGAGATTTTATGAACAGTCAGGCAGATTTATTGTGGCGAAACTGTTGCTGTTATCATGCAACATGTTCGAGATTACAGTTTAAGGCATTTAACAAGTGTAATCCAAAAGCAACATAAAGCTGTAACTGAATAAATTCTTGAGTACATATTCATAAATTAATGCAGAAATGAAATGCACAAATGAATAAGTAACTCATTCCAGCAGATAGGTAAATCCTTAAATTAATGGATGTGGTGACAACTCCAAGCCTCTCAAGTAAGACACTTTTGTGTGTTTACTTAAAATCATTTGTTTTTAAATTGGATACGAAAGCAGTGATTATGCAATTTTGTCATGCAAAGAGCGTTGCATCCTTAAAATCCAGCTCTTCAGCTCCTCATGGTCATCAAGTGTAAACTTTAACACGCCCGTCCTGCCAAACACCAAAGGGAATCGAATCAATGGCCAGAAATCCCCAATTTAGTTTAACGTAATCCTTTTAGCAAGTGAAACTTGGGTTTATTAGTGAGTTCTATCAGCCCATTAAGAGGAACGACTGAGGATTAGGCTCACACTGCATCAATGTCAGCTTTTTTATTCAGTCTGAACAGCACCAATGTCCATTCTACTACACCAGTTTCCTGTGTTGTGATAAAATAATAAGCCATGGGCTCACGATGCATTTGAATAGAACTTCGATGTGTATATGAACGGTTAGGGGGAAAAAAATATGATTTAGTTTAGGCCAAGCGGCACAGTGGGGACTGGTTAGCACATCTGCCTCACGCGCCTGCGTGGGTTTTCTCCGGGTACTCCAGTGTCCTCCCACATCCCAAAAACATGAAGGGTAGGTTGATTGAAGACTCCAAATTGCCCGGCCGTGAGTATACAAAATATGCTAAATAGTTAATTTTAATGAAATTATATGTCACTCATTTTTATTCTCGTATTTATAATTATTTTAACTCATTATTAAGCTATTATTTAAGAAAATATACATTTCTAATGTATTTTGTCACAGTATTTACAATAAATACTATTTAACAGTAACAGTATTTACAATACATTTCTAAAAGAATAAATAAATAAAACGTAACTTAAAATGAATACATTTCAACAATCCAATTTTAGAAACAGAAACAAAAAACAGCGAAATTAATGCAACAATAATTACAAGACTCTGGCCAATGTAGTATTATGAATACTTCTTGGGCTGGATTAAAAAAAATGGAGCAGGTCGTATGTGGCCCCCAGGTCATTCTTTGCCCACCAGATTTAGTTGATTCTTATTGCTTTAAAGGACCAATGATTTTGTGCATTTCCTCCAATATTTTTATTTATGCGGTACTTTGTGACAGCAAATACTCACTACTGACTGATAAGCAACTAAAATGCTGGAAAATACATGTTTTTTCTGCATTGAACAGATAAGGAAAAGTTGAATGTTCCCTTAGAGGGAAAATATACGATATTCACATACTATAAGTGGCCTTCACCTTCAAAACTGATAGGAAACTGCACATTGACAGGAAGATTTAGGCGAACTTGCCGAGGACAAATTGTGTAAAACTTAAAGGTGTGTTCTTTGAAATAATCACAATGCATTACTAGTTTGAAATGCCATTTTTTATCCAGCCACAGAAAGCACAAGATGCTGAAAGCATACAGCAAGGCAAGCCGAACCAAAGTTAGGCATCATCCTTCCAAACTTATGACTTCCCTCCAACAAGCCAGCTGAGTAATTGCTGGGGACAACATCACAACGAGCTATTAAGTGCAAATGCATTCCCACCCTGACTGTGATTTTGAAGGCCTGCCCGCGGCACTCCTGTGGATGCCATGGAGCAGGCGGGAGAACCGATGCCAGCAGACAACAGGCCAATCCCAAAGTGGTGTCTAATGTCTTTTGCCACATTAAATAGACCTTTACACAAAACGTTTAACTGATAAACAGATACATTACATTATAACATCATTGTAGGGCGGAATCGTCGCATCTCCAAAACCATTATTCTACAGGAAAAATTTATTTCATTTCAATGTATTTTAAATTATTTTATTTTTTTTGGTTATTAAACATCGATAAAGATTAATAGTGTACACCTGCCGTCATTTAAAGTGCCTCTGATTAACCCCAAGTAAATCTCAGCTGTTCTAGTAGGCTTTTCAGGCATTTTTTCTGCTCTGTAGCAGAAACCTGAATGTTTTGTGCTAGCTCGGACTACTATTTGAACTGCTCATAATTCCCACCACCAAACATAACCTTTGGAAAAGGTTATAGGTAACATTGATGGCGTAATACGTTTTGAATTTATTTTTTTCTGGGTCTAATTTTTATACCACAAAAACAACAAAACAACATTTGAACAGGAGTGAGTAGGCTTTATATCAACTTTTCGCCCAACAGAGACAACTAATGGTCTGGCTGTCATGCATATTACACTGTTTTAATCCATTTTGGAATGTACAGTGATCTACATTTTCATCTGTACACCATATGGGAAACATTTCAAAACAGCAAAAGAATAAAAAAACAAGTTCCTGTTTTACTGTGTTGTTCAAATCTCACTACTTATTCTGCCTTCATAATAAATAAATGTTTGATGGATGGTTTCAGGGTAAACTGACCGGACATAATTACTTCTGCCAAGGAGCAAACATGGCCATTCATTGCATTTTCATTACTGTTTGTTGCGCTGATCTGCATGTCACAGCAGGGATCGAAAGAGCTGCCGAGGCAATGATGAGTCACTTATAAGTTTAGTCAGAACTCAATAAAAAAAAGCGCTGTCCTCACCTTAGACCAAGTCTGAGTTACAGTAAAGACCACACCGTCTGCATAGTATGCAGCTAAGCACATAGTAAACTTGCTCTGCGGGCAACTACAAATCTCATTTATACTTAATCAATTCATGAAACATTTCATCTTTGAGCTCACAAATTAAGTCAGTTTCTCCAAACAAACAAACATACTGGACATATAATTTCATGGCAATGTAATTTCACAAGGTAACCTTCAGACATTTTGTAAGAAAATAGGAATTGAGCAACTGAGTTTTTTTTTTTTTTTTAAATCAAAAGTGTATATATATATATATATATATATATATATATATATATATATATATATATATATATATATATATATATATATATATATATATATATATATATATATATATATATATATATATATATATGTATATATATATATATATATATATATGTATATATAGGCTTAATGATAGGCTTAATAGCAATGCCTTGGTCAGAATACATAACTTACGTGACCATATTTGTGCTGAAAAATTATTGTTGATCTGCAGCCCGATGAGATACAGTAATTCCATTGCAACATGCTGGCATTTTTTTTTGTCTTTTTGTCTCGGGTTTGTTGTCACATGTGTGTCGGGCCAATTATATATTACTCGTGCACTCACTGTAGTAGTCTCACCACACTGCACTATCTGTTGTTGACCAATATTGGCCACTCATGCCAGAGTAGCATCTGCTCCATTTGCACACTGACTGAGGAGTATCTGCAACATTTGCACAATCAACATTGTCCCAGATTATCGTACTACTCGCTTGAAGTCTCGGCGCCCTTTGCACAATGGTCATTGCACCGGACTATTGCAATATTGAACTGCATTTGAACTGCGCTAAGTGCTAGAGGAACCTGCATCTTTTTTCACAATTGTAAAAAAAAAAAAAAAAAATGAACCAACATTACCAGATAACTAGCAACCTTTATTGCTCAGTGACTGTTTTCCTCAATGTCTTTATGTCTCAAAAGTGTTCTCTGTCAATTGACTGTCTGTTGTCGTAATAGAGCGGCTCCAATTACCGGAGACATATATTCCTTGTGTGTTTTTTGGACATACTTGGCAAATAAAGATGATTCTGATTCTGATAAAGAGTACACCGAATAACTCACATCCTGTGGTTAAACAGGATTAAGTGGTAGCCCCCAGTGACCAGATCAGAGCAGATAATACATTTGACGACATGCTGAGTGCTGTCTCCAAGGAGCACTTTCTATTCTCAACTCCACAATGATTCCATAACACCATGTTTGGAGTGCATTAAGGCACTGTTGATGTTTTTTCCATTCCGATCATATTGGGCTATGGAATCGTCTTTAGAGCAGAGAGTGCTGGGATGCACCACTATCAAATCAGCCCTCCCCGTTCCTTCATGCTACACCAGCCATCCTTCAAAATATACGACTGAGTTGTCGTTGGCGCAGAAGTTGGAAAATCAAATCAGTAAAAATGCCAGTGCATAGAAAAACACAGAGCTGCAATTCACTTCGGTTCCCTAAAAAAACCTGGAAAAACAACTCACAGGCATTATGATTATTTTTCTCTTCATCAAACAGAATCAATGCTAATGTTCTGCAAGATGGTTGCATGGCAACTAAGTGATAGTTCCCTCCTGCAGCCTGCAATCATGAAAGACTGACAAAAAAACATTCATTTATTGACACATTGGCAGACAAGAAGAAGGCGAATTTAATTATACCCACTACAAGGAGGGCTGTCTTTCTTTCTATGGTGAATGTGCTGCTTGGGACTCATCGGCTTCCATGTCTGGATCCAATCAGAAAAAAAGGAATCACAGGACTGGATTTTGCAAGACAATGAGCACAAGAGCAGAGAGAAAACATCGTTAAATTGCATTGAAGGCCTCTGCCAAAGCTAAACAATTTTGACTATTTTGTATGCTTTCTTGCATTACTATGAATAAATGCATCGTTCACTGACATCAAAAAGAACATCACAAGCGGGAATAAAAACTGGGCTTGGATGGGCTTCAAAATTCAATGGATTCTTCTTTGAATCCTTGCTCTAACACGGCCAAAGAGTTTTATAGAAATCACTACTTGTTGCATAACTGTTCTAATCTGAGATCTCTCCAGCAAACTCGCAAAAATTGTAACTTAAAACCGATGACATTTGGAGATCTATTTCCTTGACCGAAACACTGCATCCGGCATGGCGAGCAGTGTAAATCTGCGCGGAGGCGGGTTAGACCGGGTGTTGGTAATTTTGCAGATGAGCAAAAGCAGGAGTAATTAAAAGAGAGAGGTGTGCACCGGTGTGGGAGTTAACACAGCCAATTTCAATTCTGTCCAATAAAAGTAGCTCCTCTCATTCCCTTTAAATGAGGCGCACTGACTTCTCACATGGAGACATCTCTGTGCGGAAGAGGACAATGCGTAATCGCAGCGATCCATGCTTGACTGGAGCATTGTCACTGCTGTTGTCCGACATGGCAACAGACAATGTGAGCGGGTACCCTTATTAAATACAGAATGAGCTCGTGATAACTGCCGGCGACCTAAAAATATCTGCAGACCTCATGTACAGCGTATGTCTCGATAATAATAATGCATTCGACATATTGCACTTTGTAAGGAACTCAAAGATGCTTTACAATTGCACGCATTATTCATTAACTCCACAGTCACAGTCCTAGTGGTGGTAACCTACTTGTGTAGCCACAGCTGCCCTGTAGCAGTCTGACAGAAGTGTGGCTGCCATTCTGCGCCTATGGCCCCTCCGTCCACCACGAAACTATCCCCACATCCAATCGTTTGGGTGCCTCCCCCATAGCTGTGCCAGCCAGTAAGCTGATTTAAATAATAATAATAATAATAATGTGTTCAATGATTTGATTTCTAGTGATTCAGAGGGTTTGCATATTTATGAAAGGAATACGTCTGACATCCACCACACATTTTTTTTCTCAGATCATAGTTATCATGTACTACTGTCAAATCATACTGTTTTAACAAATATTACAAAAAGTTGTTTTTTTTAAAATTGCAAACTCCCCTTTGAACATGCGATCGTTCGACTTCCAAGCAAAGCTGATTGAGCAAGCCCTCACAAACTGTGCTACTACGGGGCCTCTAAAATAGTGATTAAGGATACACTATATTGCCAAAAGTATGCACCCACCTGCCTTGGCTCAGATATGAATTTAAGTGACATCTCATTCTTCACCCATAGGGTTCATATAATATAAAATCGCCCCCCCCGTCTGCATTTATAACAAATACAAATTTTAGGAGTGTGATTATGGGACTTAATGACCATTTTTCCAGAAGCTAATTTGTAAGGTTACACACTGATGTTGGATAAGAAGGCCTGACTTTCAGTCTTTAATTCATCCAAAAGTGTTCTATAGGGTTGAGGTCAGGATTGTGCAAGCCAGTCAAGTTCATCCACATCAAACTGTTCATCCATGTGTTTATGAACCTTGATTTGTGCACTGATGCACAATCATGTTGGAACAGGAAGGAGCCATCTCCAAACTGTTCCCACAAAGTTGGAAATGACCAAAATATTAGCCCCGGAGCACTAGTGAAAAGAACTGAATGCTTCATCTTACCAAGAGAGTTTGGACAGTCAGTTAGAAGATTACCCCTTCCTGTTCCAACATGTGCGCAAAGAAAGGTCCATAAATACTGTACATAAATGAGAGAATTTGGTATGGATAAACTTGACTGGCCTGCAGAGCCGCGTGACCTCAATCCGACTGAACACCTTTCGGATGAATTAGAGTGGAGACTGAGAGCCAGGCTTTCTCATCCAACATCAGTGTTTGACCTCACAAATATTCTCCTGGAAGAATGGGCAAACATTCCCAGAAACTCACTCCTAAACCTTGTTGAAAGCCTTCCCACAAGAGTTGAAGATGTTACACCTGCGAAGGGTAGACCAACATAATATGAAACCATATGGATTTAAAATGGGAGACCACTTAAAATCATATGTGAGTCAAGACAGGTGAGCAAATATAATATTGGCCATATAGTGTACGTGCAGCTATGAGTGTAACTGCAACATTGAATCCCTTCATCTTAAGGCGTCAAACTGGCCCTTTGCATGTAAAGATAATATTATGGCTAACGATCCAGCCCAGAAAATTGTAACTTAGCTCTCTTCAGTCTCCACATTTCACCTTCTGAAACACAAATGACATTGAACACACTTCTGAGACTGTTTCTTGAATTGCATCGTAATGCAACATGAGCGCAGCAGACTAAATGCTCTTGGCCTTAAATATCACATAATAATACATTACTTTTTTTCCAACATTCAGGTTATTCTTTTTTGCAGGAACATTCATTGGGACTTAAAAAAAAAAAAAAACAGGACAAATATGGGTAAAACGTTTATTTATTTATTTTACCCCAAATAACACTGATGCGTACAACATGCACAGGACAAAGACAGGAGGGTAAAGCTAAAACAAACTAACATGACCCGGGTACATTCGGACATTTTACTATTTGTATTGAAAATGCTGCGGATTTTATATAATTAGTTTTTTTTTTAAAAACGCGTTTCGATTGAATATGTAGGTTCATTTGCATAAAAGTGATATATGTATGTATGTCATATGTAATTCCTACGGCCTCATACCATAGTAAATAAACATTCAAAGGGGTCCTTGAAATTGTTTCTCTCTTTCGACATCAACTTTTAAGAACCTCTGTGGCAGCAAACTTATGGAGAAAGACGTTGGGGATGGGAAGACGCTTGTGCAACTTATTTCACAAACTTTTACCATCATAAAACTCATACTAACTTTTAAGACAATTTCAAGTAACATTTTAGCATCCTTAACTGTCTTAAGAGTGTTACAATAAGTAAACCTGTGTTAAGATGAGATAACAACTTCACACTCTTCATGTCGTAACGCAAAGGTGATTAACATCTCAGATGCAATTTACCCAGTTTTTTAAACATTACTTGTCAAATATGTACAAAGGAGTACATATGTTATAAGTAACACTGGAGTCTTACTGCCGTTATTGAGACTGCTCGTCATTTTGGAAATAATCTTGAAATAAGCGTAAGGTGTGACTTTAGAGGTGTACTTTTCTTTACTTCAGGAGCTCCACCGTACTACAAATAGACTGCAATAGTTGGTTGAGGCAGATTTGAACAAATGCCAGAAAGTGTCCCAGGACCACAGTGCTACACTGACAGGATAAAAAATGAAACTATCCAATTTCAGATTGTTTTTCGAATCCTTTGCTTTGAGCCACAGGAGGAACCGGCGAGCTTCAGCGAAGTTTGGGGCAAATGTTCGAGCAGCCTGATGTGATGTGCTGAGTTCTACAGCAATAAACATCACAAAAACTCGTTCCCTTTCAGGCAAACATGACAATTTACTGATTAGAAGAAAGAAAACAAAAGACTTAAAGTTAGATCATTACCAAACCAGTTGACCCTCCAGTGGTTTTCCATCAGGATGGCATTCCATTTAACAGACGCAAGACAAACGTAGTCACTTTGTTGCCTTCTATGGTTCTGTGCCGACCAAGCAGAGTTACTTCAAATTTAATAAATGGCTAATTTGACTCAAATAGGCCATTTCTTTGAACTGTTTGGAAAAATAAGCTGAAAGCACTTATTCTTCCTAAATAAAATGTTGATAAACGACTGGGAAAGAGGCAGAAGATAATGGCGTTATTACATGGCTTTGATAATTACATAAACAGTTGCAGGAATCAGACAATGGTTGCAACAGAGAATACTTGATCATGGGGAGTTTTCTTTGCCCTTTGTTGAATCGCCACCTAAAGGCAGGAATGGATTTTCATAGCAGTAATGAAAATAAGAGTGAATCAAAGCAACGTGTAACAGGAGACATGACCGGGATAATAATGGAGAACAAATTATACTGTGAAATATACAACCAAGTATTATTCGAATAGAAAAGAATTCCCAAACAGTGGGTGTGAAAACATGGATCTGCTCATTTAAAAATCTTTTCAACAATTTGACTACTTGTTTAAACTTTAATAATGCAGAAATTACCTGTCACGCAAGAGTAAAAAGACGTTATCCATAGTAAAACCTAATTGCGACCTTAGTGGCATAGGGCCTTACTTACAGAAGGGCCTACACACTTGATTTGTCACACAAAAAGACGTGGAATGCTGATCTAATAACAGGCCGCACCGAGGACTGCGTTAGCCAAATGCGCAAAATTGCTGTGCAGTTCTGGAAGGAGTACATGCAATTATATTAATTTAGCATGCACATTGTGATTTATCAAACCTGAAACGAATTACGATTGCATCCTTAAATATAGCATCCGAAAGGCAGGTGCAAATGGCATCGTGATGCATAACCATAATGAAGAGGGCAGGCAAAGCGAGAGGCGACGAGGAGAACGTGTGAACATTTTTAAATGCCAGAAACAAAATTATCGCAACCTATCGTCTATTCAGCTATTAAATTGTGCCGCTTTTCAATTATCTAAGGGATTACTTGGAGCCAGTGACGCATCTGGTTCATTGCAGCACACTATGATAATTGTCTGCTGCTGGCTTCTTCCAGAGCAGTTTTTCTGGCGCCCTATCCCAAGCTTGAAATGCAATGTTATGCAGGTTGGCTACTCGGGACAATTTAAATCAAACAAAACATGGCTTTCATGGAGTTGATGGCTTTGCCGAAACTATCGGAGTGATGGATTCATAGTCTGTAACTCAGTAAGTACGTTTGTTTGTCTTCCACTAACACTTCCGATTCCATCACTTCAAGGTTAATTTGGTGCTTGTCGTCCTCTCCCAAATGTCCCATGGTGACTGAAAACAACCAACAGCGTACGCAATCTGTTACGTGAGTGAACACGCAATTTACCGCCGACTAGTTCCGATCTTAGTAGAAGATGGCAATCATAGTAAATCATACGCAACACGCCCACCAACAATACACGTAATCTGTTAGAGAGAGAATGCAAGCCAGCACCTGCTATTTGGGATCTTAGTAAATCAGACCCATAGTATTCCTGAAAATTTCAGTTGGATTCCAAATTTGATGACTGCAAAGGCGATTGCCTTAGAACTGACTGATGATTGATAGTTCTGCATACTCGTTATGACAAGCTGGGCACCATTATAATTTCCATATTCAACATGAATTCTCAAATGAATTAACTGTTACAATGATTAGCTCAAGCAGAACCGCGTTTTCTGGTTGGTTCAACTGATCCACAAACTGAACTAGTCGCTATTCACTAAACAACTACATAATCCTTAAAACTCTTTGAATGGCAGTTCATTAGAATTTACACCACAGGGGACAAGGGCTTTTTTTTTTTTTTTTTTTTTTTGGCCCTTAGTTCAAGATGACATATGATTATATTAAGAAACAATCAAGTTGCAGTGACAAAAAGCCCTAACAAGGTTTGCATTTCACTTCATTTCGTGAGCAGGCGTCATTCTGCTCTCCACACAGGCCGTATAATAATAACCTTGATAACAAGCGCAGATAATCCTGCTGGTTAATCACCATGGACTCATTTGTAAAACGTGGCAGAGGCTACATGTCATTCTGGTTGTTGAGATTTCAGCTAAAAGAAATAACACTCTCTCAAAAATGTGTCCCTACGGATATTATGTTATGTGTGTACATTCTCTGTTGATTCTCTTGAGATTTGTGTGCTACTTCAGGAATGTCAAAGCACAAAGTTTAAAAAGCCATTAAGAAACCTGACAGTTGATTAAATTCAGGGAACGTTTTGTTCTCCCAGATGTTTTGAGCACTCAAAAGACAGCAAAAAAATCCAAGAAAAGTGATACAGAACATGAGTGAGCCTCGCTCACATTAACTTTACATGTAAATTTGTGTCACATTATATAACTTCACTATGGGTTTTTGCTGACCTAAATATACAGTAGGCCTACAACCGGAGTGCATCCACAGTGCTTTTTCACATTTTGATGTTACAGGCTTCTTACCGCATGGAAAAAAAATATTTTCTTTCAACTCAAAACTCTACACACAACACCAAAATGACAAAATAAGTTTTTTCGGTGCAAATTTATTAAAAAACTAAAAGCTCAGAAGTCATACGTACACAAATATTCACGACCTTTGCCCAAAACTGTGTTGATCCAACTTTGGCAGCAGTTACAGCCTCAAGTCTGTTGGAATGGACGCCACAAGTTTGGAACATCTATCTTTGGGCACTTTGGCCACCAGGTTGAAAAGGGAGTATCAGTAACAAGCTTTTTTTTTAATTTTTTATTTTTTTAAGATCTATCCAGAGATTGCAATTGGAATTGATTCGTGACTCTGGCTGGGTTGCTCAAGGATATTCAGAGTCGTTCTGAATCCATTCCTTTAACCCTCTGGTGCATAGCGGTCCTTTGGTCCTATAATCCACTGAATTGGACATGTCTGTAACTTCATGGAAAAAAAAAATAAATAATAATAATCATATTTTTGAAAACAAAAAAAAGAAAAGTTGTATTTTTTTTCATGCTCTGAGAAGAATTAAAAAAAAATCTTGACCAAGGCTTTCCTAATTCATGCATCAGAGGGTTAATATTATATCATGGCTGTATGCATTTGGCCGTCCACCTGAAAAACTAACTGCCGCACTAGTCTGAGGTCAAGAGCGCTCTGGAGCAATTTTTCCTGCTCCAATTAACTGTAGAAACTGGAAACGGGATGCACCTGAGTTCAATATTGATCTTCATGGCAAAGGCTGTGAATACTTATACACACTTGAATTATTTTTTTCCTTTGTTTTTTTTTATTACATTTTTCAAAAATAGCACATAAAAGCAAAATGTGGAAAACCTGAACCTGCACCTCAAACATGTACTGCAAGAAAATTACTCAGTATTATCTGTGTTACAATAGTTTGTTTACAGTGCTAAGGGCTCAGGAAAATAACAGTTAAACCTGTACTACTGACAGTCATCCACACGTGAGTTTGTTTTTAAGTGCAGTCACAATACGGACACAACAGACATTCATGTTGACTGAAGTCAAATTGGCATCGAAACAGCCACAACTGAAGGTCCACCATCAAAATGTTCTCAGTATGATGCAGTGCAGCTCTGTATCACTCAAAACCACAATACATACACAATAATGACATAATAACTCTAACCCTAATAACATATTTTTCAATTCATACCTTTGACAGTTTCAATCAAAAGTGACAAAGCCCTTGTGTCTAATTATCTAGCAAGTGTAGATAAGGAAAAACATGCATGTTTTCCTCTGAAACCTGCAACAGCAGATTACATTTTAAGTCAGCATATGTTAGCGGTTATCAAATCATTTTAAGTGTGCCATTGATGATATGCTACTCTCACATAAGGAACAATTAGCACAACAGAAATGGTCCCATATGGCATGCAAACACTCCGATGCAACTAGAGCGATAGTCCAATCCAATCCAACGCAACTCCACTTTATTTCTACAGTAATTTAACAACAACCACAGCTGCAAAAAGTGCTGGAGTTAAACATAAAATTAAATAATAATAATAATAATAATACAATCATAAATAACTAAATAAAACATTATTTGCTAATTAAAATATACAAGGCGGCACGGTGGCCGACTGGTTAGAGCGTCAGCCTCACAGTTCTGAGGACCCGGGTTCAATCCCCGGCCCCGACTGTGTGGAGTTTGCAGGTTCTCCCCGTACCTGCGTGGGTTTTCTCCGGGCACTCCGGTTTCCTCCCACATCCCAAAAACATGCATTAATTGGAGACTCTAAATTGCCCGTAGGCATGACTGTGAGTGCGAATGGTTGTTTGTTTGTATGTGCCCTGCGATTGGCTGGCAACCAGTTCAGGGTGTACCCCGCCTCCTGCCCGATGACAGCTGGGATAGGCCCCAGCACGCCTGCGACCCTAGTGAGGAGAAGCGGCTCAGAAAATGGATGGATGGATGGATAAAATAAAGAAGAGCTCCCTTTACATTTGACCAGCAGTAACATTTAGCATACAAGAGGTGCAGTTTTATTCTCTCTGCTTGCACATGTTGTGTGAAGCTGTTAGTAGATGAGAGAGAGGACCAAGATTGAAATCTCCAAATATCATTATGAGGGTGCTGGGATCATAAATCTCGATCGCCGGGACACTAAAATTGTAATCTCGCGATCACAGTGTGCATGTCGTCACTCATGTTTTCTACAAGCTGAGTTTGAAAGTAACCAAACAAGTGGAGTTTTCCAACAGCCAATAGTTTGTCCGTTGGAGAGTAAAACACATACAGAAAGATAGGTTCAATTCTCCTGTCCCATTTAGTCTTCGCTCTTGCTTCAGTTTATTACATTCTAAGCGCAGACTCTCATCCCTCTCCAGACATTCTCCCGGACGCGTTTGGCACTGATATGCTCCGCCAAAGAATGTCACTAAAAATGTTTAAACATTCCACAACGGGTTGATACGACACACAATGAACATTAAATGCCAAAAAAAGGGTGGAAAATTACCAGTAGAAGAGATGTTGCAATTGGCTGCCAACTCAAGGCAACATCACCATCAATAAAAAAAAAAGCTCTCCAGTTATAGGACATTGTGATATGCTTGGAATGTTGTCGAAGTGATCATTTTAAAATGGTAACGCTTGCAGAGATTTATTTAAAAAAAAAAAAAAAAAAAACATTGCATGTTATTTATGTTTTCTAGCTTGTAAAATAATGGTTGATCATAATTGTGATGAAACATTGATATGATCAGTCTTCATATAGATCAGGGGTGTCAAACTAATTTTTGTCGCAGGCCACATTGCAGCTATGGTTCCACTCGGAGGGCCAGTCTGGCTGCAAACTCATATGATTGCCTCATATTATTACATATACACAAATTAATGGATAATTAATTTTGAAATCAGAAGCCAGTAAAAACTGTTTGTTCAAATACAGTATGAATTAATTTTATTTTAAAAGGGGGGTTGGTAACAAAATATTTGTTGCAATATCTCAACATTTTTAAAAGTGAAGCCGATTTGCAATTTTGGTATTTTTGCAAGAAACACAAAGTTGATGCACGCTCTCGCGGGCCACATAAAATGATGTGGTGGGCCGGATCTGGCCCCTGGGCCACCAGTTTGACACCTGATATAGATGATTATCATTAATTATTAATAACATATCAAGAATCATTTGAGCAAATTTATGAGTTCAGACATTTGTAACACACTGGTAGCCCCTCACATGAATTAGTGCCCAAGAAGTAGCTCGGTTTGAAAAAGGTTGGTGACCCTTGGGCTAAATAAGTAACCTGGCTACTATAACACAATCATCTAATGTGATGTCTGTGAGTGGGAATCATTACAGTGTCTGTTAGGTATAGTTCTAAAGGCAGAAAATGCTGAATACAATACATTTTGTGTAAAAATCGGTAAACTTGGGACCAAAACAAAAACTCAAGCATGAAATCTAATAAGCGCCTATTAATCTTTTTCTTTATAACAAAAACAAGCTTTTTGAGAACTCCATAAGAACGCTGAGAGCAGTCAAACAGGTCAACAATGATTAGGCCAAAGTCAGCATGCTAGAACTTGGCTACAGCTGATCTTTCCAAAAAATGTCAACCAAAATGTGTCAGGAGGCAGGAATGTAAGCAGATAATTTCGATTTATATAACCCATCCTGGCACGGTGGACGACTGGTTAGAGCGTCTGCCTCCCAGTTCTGAGGTCTGGGGTTCAATGCCCGAGCCCGCCTGTGTGGAGTTTGCATGTCCTCCCCGTGCCTGCGTGGGTTTTCTCCGGGCACTCCGGTTTCCTCCCACATCCCCAAAACATGCATGGTAGGTTAATTGAAGACTCTAAATTGCCCATTGTGTGAATGTGAGTGCGATTGGTTGTTTGTTTATATGTGCCCTGCGATTGGCTGGCAACCAGTTCAGGGTGTACCCCGCCTCCTGCCCGATGATAACTGGGATTGGCTCCAGCACTCCCGACCGACCCTTGTGAGGATAAGCGGCTCAAATGGATGGATGGATAACCCAGCCTATGATTATTATTATTGTCAACGTTGTCTAGGGAGATCAGGCAATCAATGTTTGGCTCTTCAAAACAAATGCAATTTGCTTCATATAAGCATATTAAGCTTATTTTGAAAATGTATTTTTAGAAAATGAACTTTTCCAACACTGATCACTTCTTTTGTCACCACTACTCTCAAAGGGTAGTGGATTTAAATATTCCACTAAAGCCAGATTTTAAATCCGATCTTGTCGAGCACCCTGGACAACCTCATACTCTTTTATAACCAAATCTCCGATGATCTTTGCACTCATTAAATTAAATCTTAAGCATGTTTTGTGCTTGAATTACTTTCACCCAATAAATTGTTTTCCGACAGGATTAAGGCAATATCACTTGACCGATTGTAATGTGGCTGCAATGTGTCACTGCTGACACAATGAGTCGGCACCGTGACTATGAATTTACTTCTTCACTATTAGGTAAGTCTAAAGGAGGGTCAGAAGTAAAACAATAAAAACATTTTTAAAAAGCCATCACAACTGTGTGCAGGGCATTTGAGAGACACGATATATAACTTGCACATGGTTAAGAGGTTTACAAAGATTACAGAAATCTTTCAGCGGTTCCACATACAAATAGAAGCTATGATTCCTATTAAAGGCTTTAGGGTCCACACATCTTTCCTAGAGACTTGACTGTATGGAAATCTTATCAAGTCTTTGTGTCACCTCAGAATCTCAGGGCTCAGAATCAGGAGCCAGTTGGGACCTGAGTGCTGTTCCAAGCAGGAGTACAATTCATGCTAATTGGAAGAAAGGTAAAACGCAGTGCAGTGCGAAGAAGTCCAAGGAGATGGGATCAGAAGACGTGTAATGAGCAGCGAAGGTATGAGTCCAGCTTTTGTCCGTCAGCTTGTCTCTGCTCGGTCCCATGAGAGAGCTAAGAGTCTGGAGCGCCGCTTTCTGTCCAGGCTCCAGGCAAACTCTGTTTTCAATCAAGATTAAGTTCTCCCTCCCTCATTCACATCTACATAAACACCACATCTCCTCCACAAGTGTGGACACACTTGCCGTGACCTGAGCTTTCCATCAGCATTGGATTGATTGAATTAGTGACCTGTCATTTTTCCATCAGAGGATCAAATCCAACTGAGTGTCTTTGTCAGCTTTGCGAGAGAGTGAACTCTCAAAAGCTGGCGTGACAAAAACATGAGAACTCCTTCATCTAGTTCAAGATGTCTTGTTATTATGGGGATCACTTAGACAGCTCCTAATTCAATAACTAGACGAGAGTTGAAAACTATAGATTCGCACATGCTGCATAAAAAATAAATGTACAGCAAATACTAATTTAACCATCTAATTAATTGGCAAAGTGACACTAAAATTGATCAATAAATCTTGGTATAGATGTAAAGTGCATAACATACAGACAGCTTGGAATTTTGAAAACAATTTAATGGAAAAACAATGAGCAGCATACACAATGTACAAACCCCAAATCCAATGAAGTGGGGATGGTGTGTAAAAAAAAAAAAAAGAAAAAGAAAAAATTAAACTCTAAAAAAATAAAACAGAATACAATGATTTGCAAATCAACCTATATTCAATGAATACACTACAAAGACAAGATATTTAATATTCAAATTGATGAACATTGCTTTTTTTTTGCAAATATTCCCATTTTGAACGAAGTCTCACTTTGAAAATCAAATGTCTTTGTAGTAATTGAAAATAGGTGGAAAAGGTTTTGCAAATCATTGTATTCTGTTTTAATTTGTTTTACACAACGTCCCAACTTCAGTGGAATTAGTGTTGTTAGTAAAACGGAGAGACACACAGTGGATTGCAAAGTAACAAAGTGTTTAAATGCCGAACATTTAAACACAAATCACATGAAGTTAAAAAAAGACATCACATACAAAAAGGTTCTTGATAATTCTTCCAATTCCATCAAGTTTTGTCTTGAATGTGTGCAGACTTTAGTCCTCCATCTTCAATAAATCCCTTTTCATGTTTTACGGTGCCGTTTCCCCAAAGCGGTCGATGAAGCAGCGATGGATTTCTGGGAGCAAGACGACCGCTTTTTGACAGACGTCCTCTCTGTGACACTGTTCAGAAGAACATTTGGTCATTTTTGAATAGGGTAAGAGGAAATATGCGACTTAAAATACATCTCCTGAAGAGGACAGTTTTATTAGAACATAAGATACCAACAGCAGATGCTTAACTGTTTTGGAGTAAAACATTCTGCCTTTTACTGCACTCCTTTGCACGAATAATTGGCTTTTATATGTTATGTGCCTACTTCCTGCAATCCATACAGGCCACTGTAGATACTCATCGAACATGTACAGTATAATGGGGCCGAGGGTAAAATTCAAGCCTAAAGGTTGTACAGCCATGAAATACGGGACCGTTCTAGTTTCTTCAGAGGACGTTTCGGCTTTGACTTGAAAGCAGGCGGAAAAGTGGCCGACTGGTTAGCACATCTCCCTCACAGTTCTGAGGACCGAGGTTTAAATCCCGGCCTCGCCTGTGTGGAGTTTGCACGTTCTCGCGTGGGTTTTCTCCGGGCACTCCGGTTTCCTCCCACTTCCCAAAAACATGCATGTTAGGTTGATTGAAGACTCGAAATTGCCCATAGGTGTGGATGTGTGTGCGAATGGTTGTTTGTTTATATGTGCCTTGCAATTGGCTGGTGACCAGTTCAGTGACCCCGCCTCTCGCCCCAAGATAGCTGGGATAGGCTCCACCATTCCCACGACCCTTGTGATGATAAAAAGTTACAGAAAATGGATGGATGGACTTGCAAACAAATATTTGAGATACGAGCGCTGTATGGTGACAGTGAATTTAACTCGCTTCACAACGAGCAGCAGTTTGGCAGATAGTAAACCATTCGTAAAAAAATACATAAATAAATAAGATGTCAAGCTGTTTATTGCCACTCCCAGTTAAAGTTTACTGTTAAACTGCACATAAAGAGAATTACACATTGTGTATTTAAAACAACCAAATAAACCTTGCCTTAAAGCCTGCTAGCTTAATGTTAACACACGATGGGAAAATGCCAAAGACGGGCTAACAAATAGTATCTATGGCATTGTTATAACGCTTCAAGCAACAGCGGTTTAAACACAAACAGTGCGGCAACAAGTAGATGGATAATATAACAATAAAGTCATGTTCTTTTTCGTCTGTGAGAAAACGACTATTATAACTGCAGCTTACTGAGTGACAGTAGTTGTGAAACTCCTCTTCGTTTGTCTGCAAGTTGGTTACACCAGAAGGCACCGCAGAGAAAAACTGTTTTCAATGCAAATATAATGGCCGTCAATTGGCCCCGGCTTTTCACTATTCACTGTGGCCCGCTCTCTATCCCCCACGAACAGCCGTGGTCCACTGTACTCGTAACTCAAGGCACCACTATACTGTATAACAGCAGTAAGTGTGACAGAAAAATATTGTAAACATAACTTCTCTTCTGCTGTTTAATATTCCTAACAAGATGAGGCAAAACTGTGGCTTTCAAAATATTCAATATCAGCAAACCCCCAAAGTAATCACTGATTCTTTATCATTCCTGTGGCTCAAATCTTCAAGCTCATATTTATTTGAGAAAAAGGAAGAAAAAAAAAAGACAAAATGACGAGAGATAAATGTGATTACCAATTAACTGTAGCTTTACAAACCAAATGACATCAAAAAGGTTTAATTAATTTTAAGCAGAAACGTTGGACCTGCTCTGTCCAAATGAATCTGTGCGTGATAAGAATGCTGCCGGAGTGACCGACAACTATTGCAGTCTATCTCAACAAAATGGCCTTCTAATTTTGTCACCAGAAAATTCATTAGAATTCAACCGGTTGCTTGGATGCTTTGAAACCCCCCTGACTGAAATAGATATGTGCAAGGCATCTAATTAAAAGACATGGCATCTAATTAAAAGACAATTACTGATTTATTCCAATAATTCCTGTGCTTTTGGTGACAAGGGAGACAAAACAACAAATTATTTTATCTGAATGGGGGAAATGTCATCTTTTTTTTTTTTAATGAGATCAATTTGACTGAGCTATAATTGACTTGGAATCATTTATCAGTCATCCTGACACTGAATGAGCTCAATAAATAGCAACAAACATGGTATTTATTCACAGTACATATACTGTATATAAAACAAGTTCATTTTGTTTTGACACCATGTATTAATTGTGTACTAATTTCGTAGTTGTTATTTTGACAATGTGGTGCTAATAGAAAATATGTGCAGCCAAGGCTTATAAGATGAGGAAGTTGCATCTATTCAAGTTAGCACTTGTTGCACGGCTGTATGCTGATGACTTTGTTGTATTTACAGTATATTTAGTATATTAGGAGTGGGACTTTAATATCAATCTTGATTAATTACAGACAAATTAATCAGTTAAAAAAATAATGCATTTGAATCATATTTTGTGTTCCAAAAAACAGGGAATTGTCAGCGCACGATTTCCTGGTACACTGATTACACTGACGCACACATCAGAGTTCGGCTACCAAAATGGACAAATTGGATGAAACAGCATCAGTCCGACTGTTTGTCCAATTTGTGCAAAAACGAGTTTTCATTGCACCGCAGCACTTCAACCATCCAACGTGATCCAACTTTTCAACTGCCACACAGAAACCATTTAAAGGTAATAGTGTTTTTAAAAAATAAATTTAAATAACTGTCCCAAAATGGTACCTCAACTTTAAGTCTGTTTAATTTTGGCCAGGACTATTTTCTATTAGTTTTTCTCCTGTTTTGTATTGAAATGTAATTAAATGCATTTCTAACTACATGTATATGTCTGTGTCAATTATATGGTTTAGTCATCCACTAAAAACCATTTAAACCATGCTGCTTTTTAGGACAAATATTGTTATACGATTTAAATTACATTAATCACCATTAATTAATTAGAAAGCCTCTAATTAATTAGATACATATTTAATCTAGTTCCATGCCCAATTTATATCAATGAAGTAATTTGTTTCTTTTTCAACCCAGTTCTCATTGGCTTGATTCATTTCGAACAATGATGCGGTTTTTAAACATCAATTCTGGCTTTGAGTGCTGAATAGAAGGAAAAAAAAAACCTTTAAAAAAATAAAGTGTCACAGAGGATTTAAAGATGTTTGTGTTCACGGATAATTTCCAGCGATGCAATGGAAACACTAACCAAATTATTTAGAAGTGTACTTACTTAGAAGAGTGGAGGGGGGACTACAGTAATTTGTTCAAGCATCTTCTGGTGAAAGGGTCCAGCAACATGAGGGTGTTGTCACCACGGGGACAAACCATTGTCGCTCAGGGAACATGTCTGTGAGACCACCACTAAGGAGTAGCAACGACCACATGCAGGGCCCTCCTCACTTGAAAGGAGTAAAGATATCAGCTCAAAACCAGTGACAAGGTGTCCCATGTCTATATATTCTGACTATATTGGCAGGAAAAATACAATTCCAGCACTGGAATTTGGGTTACAAGTCCACGTGGCAAGTGGAAGCTTGAAAGATGACGGAGTGTTCTTGCACACGGGCTATGTGCCTGTGTGCAAGCGGAATTTATATAAAAAAACACTTGAATTGCCAACCATGACAATCTGTAATGTGGAGATTAAGTCTCTTTCTTTCCCACTTCCTTCCATGTGATTTCCACGCCCAATCTCCAAGTCTCCACG